>NC_089808.1:11690546-11953046 GCF_029633855.1 Hoplias malabaricus
GCGTATGGACAATTAAGCTTCAGCATACCATTCTATATTAAAAGACGCAGAGCTTCTGAATGTAAACAAACCAGAGAGAACTGCAGTTCCCCACGATTGTAGACTTTCCCTTTAAATGAATGATAAAGCTGGGTAGGGAACTTTCCAGACCTCATAAATGATTTGTGACACACATGTAACCATGAGCTCTTAAGGGTTAAAAGAGAATTCCACCAATATTAGAGTGGTTAGGAGTGGATGTGATTGTAAGCCACTGTACATTTTTAATGCGGAACTTTTTCACAGCTATCATAAAACAAGGTCTCAGACATCATGCTGTGCACTCATAACCATTTCATAATGACTTTCTGTGATTTTTAGAGACATTAACATTTATGGATGTCTGGTTCACCTCACCATCACTATTAAGAATTCTGACACATTTCGTCTGTGCACAAGAGCATTTAATGATGTCTACATAACGCATTCTTAATATCTTACATAAACACTTCATAACGTTCATGAATGTTTCAATCAATATTATTAAAAAGATACATGGTTTACATGAAAGGAATATGGCCTACTATCATTTTATTAACGATGAAATTTATGAACAGTGAAAAAAACGACTTTTTTTAAGTGGAACTCTTTAATTTCAGGCTAAATATAAATAAACATCAGCCTAAATAAAAATGATCTGGCTTTAGCCCTTTGAAGTGAAAGTGCTTTGATACTTTGTGCCAAGGCTTTCAACTTATTTTTAGGTATTTTTTTTTATAAAAAAGAAAATGTCTCAATTAAATGACATAGTAATCTATATTAATATAATATTATGATCATGATTAAGTTGATTAAGTCAAAGTGTTTTTTTTAAGATATGAAAAATGCATTCTGTGGGCACACATGAAGTGTTTCCAATATTTCACCACAAACAAGTCTGAATGACATGTATATTGGCACCATTTAAGTATGTAGAAGGTTGGAGAAAAAATATTGCCATAACTCCAATCTTTTTGATTTCTTAAACATCTCTCTCTCTCTCTCTCTCTCTCTCTCTCTCTCTCTCTCTCTCCAGGTTACGACGGGTAATCGTACGAAACACTACGTCTCCTATCGGAGAAACGACTTTGTTCAGATGCGATTCCCCAAATACGCTCTGCCCAAGGTACAGTAACACACTATTTAACTATGTATGTAGCACAAATGATAAAAATGAGTTTTTAATTATTCATATAACACCAGTTAATAGAATTGTTAACTGGTATTCCTAAATTAATTAAGTTAGTAATATATTATTTATTTTCAGGGAGTATTTCACCCAGCCTAATGCTCCAAACTCTTGCACAAATACACACACACACACACACACACACACACACACACACACACAGAGAGAGAGAGAGAGAGATACTATTTGAAATGTTAACAGTGTTTATGTGGTGCATCAAAGGCTTTTAATTTAAAACATATTCAGTCTTTCTTGATTTGGGCTCTACTAATGCATTACATAAGTGTCTGTGTTCTTCATTAAGATACGTTTGAATAATTTGATGAATTTTAAGGATGTGTGCAACCTGATGTGTGTGTGTGTGCGTGCGCACACTCACTTGATAGTTCTTAAGCAGCAGCGGTGTGTAATTGAATATCATTGATTATAGTGAAGGTCACAGGAGAGAAACTCATATATATTGCATTGGGATGTTCAGGTATTCTGTATGTATGAGAGGAGCTTTCCAGTGGAGGGCTACACACACACACACACACATTTATAATATATATATATATATATAATTTTTTTTTTTTCTTCAAAATTTGACCACAATTATATATGAATATATGAATTTATATTAAACTCTTATGGCTGAGCAACTTGACTATCCTTGATTAACCTTGAATTTATAAAATATTAACAGATTTAGAATTTGGTACTTGAAGAAAAGGTTTACGACATATTAACAACTGTGTGCTGAGTTGAATAGAAATCTTCCAAACATAACATTTTACAATTCATGTGTTATACAGATGTAAGATTTGCAAATAAAACTTTTCATATATGGATTTGTATTGAAAAGAAAATCATTATCTACAAGAAAACCTTATTGGGAATAACTTTTCAAAATTTGTATTTATTTTTATGGTGTTTTTATATTTTTTTTTCTTTCTCTTTTTTTCATCCTAAGATTTCTGGCACTTTTGCCTTCCATCTTAAAGAAGTGCTGCTGTTATATTCTGTACAGCTTCTAGAAAGCTGCTACCCCATTGATTAGGGAATGTTATATAGAGAGAATAGAGAGCTGCCTGGCAAGTGTCCTGAATCACTGGAATGGTTTGTGGTCTGTTTCTTTTTGAACTTGACTTGATATTTCCAGTGTACGCTGATGGTTTTATGATGTGATGCCGCACTTGCTGTTAGGGCGAGGTGTTATAAAGGAAAAATAGAAACATTCTACAGGAGTCCTAAAGTGAATAAAAGTGAGTAAGGGGGTCAGTATGAGGTGAGTTTTTAAATTTTCTTGACTTTCTCTACTTTATTTACTTTGATGCTTTTACCAAACTTTACAAGTCAGCAGATTTCAGGTGAAGTGTTGCTATGAAGACAGGAGTGAAATAGTGATATTTTTACTCCTCTCTTTGCCTTTGCTGCCCATTCACTTGTCACTTGGCTGAGCAGATGGGTCAAATTTTAGTCTCCTCACTTAGAGAGAGAGAGGGAGAGAGGGAGAGAGACAGAGACAGAATGTTATTGAGCCTGTATTTTCCAGTATGAATAATTGAAAGTGTAGTGAAAAATTCAGGCCTGGTTGCAGAGAGTCATCACTCTCTATCCGCGTCTCTCTATCCCACCTCTCCTCTGTGGCCTGGTTTAAGGTTATGGATTAAACAACAACACCAAAGCGACTATTTGTTTGTTGCTTTTACTGAAACCATTTAAGTGTTCCCCATTTTTTTCTACACACTCCCTTTTGCCCTATGTCTTTTATTTCTCTCTCTCTCTCTCTCTCTCTCTCTCTCTCTCTCTCTCTCTCTTTCTCATATGCACAGACAAACATTTTCATATCCATATAACATATATAACCATGTTCTTACCCCTATTCACGATTATGCTTAAACTAGTTACCATATTTATACTCATGCACATTACTACTACTACTACAACATCTACAACATCTAATTATTATTATTATTATTATTCATTCATTGTCTGTAAGCGCTTATCCAGTTCAGGGTCATGGTGGGGCCTATCCATATGTATCCTTCATTTATAGATTTATAGATATACTTATTTTCATGTTTATATTCATGCTTATACACATGTTCATATTTGTGATACACTCAAACCCATGTTCTACACATGTTCATACTCATAAGCAGTAAGTTTAAAATTAAATTTTTAAGAGTTTGTGATAGTTGAGGCTTTAAATCATAGAAAGTGTTCTGGCTCTCAGTATGTTTGCGCTGTACACGAGGCTTCCTGACTAAACATAATTACCGTGTTCGTTTTTAGAGCTAATAATTACACTGGCATGTGTGTGCTCTAGTATTAGAATTACACTGTTCCTATGGTGATGTGATCTTGTATCCACACATTGTTCATTTAGTCTGAAGATTGCTTGCTGTGTTTGAGTCTTTCAGAGAGGTTGTTTGCTTTTAGCATTCGTGGAGGTTTAGCTGAGGATTTCTATTTATTTACACTTTCACCACTGTAATATTCTCCACTTTCATTTTGTGGAGTTTCTTGTCCAGTCAGAAAATCATGTGCAAAAGTGTGGGTACCCCTAATCTAATCCTATGCTTTGTTGATTTTCAAAGTGAAAAAATTATGCATGCTTTACAGACCACATATTTTAATGCACAGTTACTCTTTCTTCACAGAATTGAACCCAACAGTAAAAAGTCATTGCCCGTTTTATATTACATAATTCACATTGAAGTGAGCAGGGAAATGTCTGAAGTGACTCAAATCAGCCAGAAAGCAAGCCATAGAAGGGTTTCTGGGGGATGTCGAGCATCAGTTGTTTGGTTTTTCATTGGATGGGCAGATACCTTCAGGTAGGCAGATGACAGCCAACACACCCATAGGCACAAAAACACATGTTTGTTGTGACTGTGGGAAGAAACAGGAGCGCACGGAGGAAACCCATGCAGACATGGGGAGAACACACCAGACTCACTAGCCTGTTTGCTAGGCTTTTTTTTCTCTCTCTCTCTCTCTATCTGCTCATGGCAGAACAAAAACATCTGGAGTTTTTTAGACAACACAGAGAACCTGAAACATTGAAAAGTACAAACCAAGATGAGGATATTGCTCTATTCCTGCTCCATAGGTGAGTAATATTGACTTCGTTTTGCTGTTTCAGATTACTTAAGGTGCTTAAGTCTTAAGTCTTAAGTCTGAATTACAGAAAGTGTTACAAAACTAAACAACTCGAATTACAAATACATTTATGTGATAATTCAAACAGTGAATTAAAAATCCCAAACACAAGTCACATAAAAACATTGTTTTTCCCTCTAACATACCTTTCCACCTTAAAAGGGCTTCTGAATGTAAATAAACCAGAGAGAGCAGTGTTTCCCGCAATGGTAGATGTCACTTTTAATCAGTAGAATATTTAATCAGTAGAATCTAGAAAGTGTCTTTCTAGAGCAATAAAATGTGTAGTTTCATCCTGCTCCCTGTGATATATGAAATGACTGGAATATCAGCATGAGCATGTGTGGGATGTTTTACCTCTTTTGTGGTATGCTTAAGAAATACATCCTTAGTGACTATATTTAAATTGTTCTCTGATATTTACATAATTTACATTTAAGGCATGTAATTGACATTCTTGTTCAGAGCATCTTACAAACAGTTGTCTGCTCTGAGAATGTATTCCAAAATGAACAAATAACTTAGATTTCAAAATACCCTATAGGTAGATAACAACCAGAAATAGGAGCTGATACCTAGAGAGAAACAAAGCGAAAATAGAACGTTGCATAAGAGTAATACAAGACAAGAATCAAGGCCGACACCAGGGCTGAAATACAGAACAGAAAAAAGGTGTATGTGCAATATGAGATGCTTCAGTAAGTGCAAGATTAATTTTCATTAAAATGATTTGCCAAGAGATGAGGCTTCTTTTGAAGAGTCAGTCTGCATTTAAAGATAGTGAGGACTTTGCTGTTTAGAGAAATCTCTCATGCTCTTAGGGAGTTGTCACTGTGAGTCTCGTTTCTTCTCAGTGTCTCTTCCTCATGTTCTTAACGGTCTAAAATTTGTGGGGAACTGCAGTCCTCTGGTTTGTTTACATTCAGAAGCTCTGCGTCTTTTAAGGTGGTACAGTATGTTTGAGGAGAAAAATTATTGTTTGTTCATGGCAGAAGTTTAACTTGTCTGTAAGTTTTTATTCACTGTTTGAATAATCACATGGTGACACGGAGGCACATCAGTTCCAGAGTCCTGGGGATGTGTGTTCAAGACATGCTCCGGGTGACTGTCTGTGAAGTGTTCTCCTCTTGTCCATGTGGGTTTCCTCCAGGTGCTCCGGTTTTCTCCCACGGTCCAAAAACAAATGTTGGTAGGTGGACTGGTTACTCAAACGTATCACTAGGTGTGAATGTGTCAGTGTGTGTCACCCTTCGAAGGACTTGCGCCCCCTCCATGGTGTGTTCCTGTCTTGCACCCAGTGATTCCCGGTAGGCTTCAGACCCACCACAACCCTATATGGGATAAGCAGTTACAGACAGTGACTGAATGAATGAATTACCACAGATTCTCATTTGTAACTCGAGTTGTTTAGTTTTGTATCACTTTCAGTCTGTGTTTACTTCCATGCAGTTAGTGCTCCTAGATAATCTGAAATATAAATAAGTCATGGAGCAGGAATAAAATAATAACCTCTTCTCTTTTCATGATTTTTAATGTTTGGAGGGCTCTTTCCTGTTTCTCTGCCATGAGCATGAGCCATGAGAGAGAGAGGAACCTAGGAATTGCCTTTAAGGAGTCTTGATTCTTTTCATTCGATTTTCCTCATGCTCTTACAGAGTTGTCATACTCTTCGGATGTCATCACTATGATTCTTGGTTCCTCTCAAGGGCCCTTCTTCACGCTCTTAGATGGTTCTCGTTGTTAGTCCTGGATTCACTGACTGGTTTGTCCTCATTTTGAGAGTTTTTCCCTGACCATGCTTCCCTCAGTGATGCAAATGTCTTAATTTAAACTGCTTTGGGACAATGACTGTGCTGTGAGAGACATCACAGAGACAGACAATGCTAGCTCCTGTAGGGATGCTGGGAGCTCCTCTGAATAACTGTTTGCCATGGGTGTTAACATGTTCCAGGCCTAAATTAACCCTGACCCACTTTTACTTTCATCCAGAATGAGAACATGGTTGTAAACCCACAAACAAAGCCAGACTGATGTCATCGTCAAGGGATAATGCTGACGTGGTGCCTATATCATGGGATCCTGTTAAGATGATGCAGAGATGATCATTTTATCAGGGAATGATGTCATTATCCGAAGATGTAATTATAGAGGGCTTTGAACAGAGGTTGTATTCAGAAATCTTGTTGTTCTACTTTTGGGTGCTCTCAGGAGGGTTCGTCACAGCGGATCCACAGCTCTACATAGTCAAAGAAGGCACAGGTTTTTACAGAGGATGTCGTTCACTCTAGGAGTTCTCTGACCAGCACAACTCCAGCAGCTGAGACCCTCAACTTTTACCATTTGTTCTTTGTGGCTACATGCTCTTAGTTGACCATAAAGGTTTGTGTTATACCCGTTTAGTGTTCAACCCAAACTTAAAGAACCACTACATAACATATTTACCTTAAAATAACAGCTTAACAAACATTGTGTTGCGTCACTGACCTGTAATAGGGAGAACCAGGACTGTCATTATTATTCCAGGCTCAGCACTGCAGAAAATGCACTATGTAGGTTTTGGAGAAGGGTAGGAAACCAAAATCCTCCTCATTAATTTTAGTATAGTGCTGTAAAATTAATAACACTATGGGGAGCCCTGGGAGAGAGGTGAAAAAAAACTGTGAAAATATGATCTAATCAGATGTAGACTGGCCATCTGGATGCTGTGGAAAAGTTCAGTATAGCCATCAGCCTGGTTCCATGATTCATCAGACTTAAAGCAGCACCATGTAACCTCTCTTATGGTAATTGAAATTAAACCTGCACCCACACTGGCCCTTTGAGGATAAGTTTAGACACCTCTTCATTAAAGCAAAACCTTGCAAATACATTCAAAATTTAGGCTGTTGTGTTGATGATGGTATTATGTATAATGTTACAATGTATATTATCAGAGTCAACCTAAATAAATATATTAAAAAAAACAATTAATGAATAACTCAACATTTGACACATAGTATTAACGTAAATCAGAAAATATGCCTTATTTTTTAATGGTACTTCTTCATATATTATATTTATATTATATGAAGTGCTGTTATTCAATTATTCATGTAAAGCCTGTGTCTAAAAACATCTAGGGGTTGTATTTGTAATTGGATTGTTTCTGAGGTTTCAAGTATTTTTGACACAGTTTTGTATTAAACAACTATACTTTGATAAAAACAGTGGCCACTTGAATATTTTAACTCATTAGGAAGCAAGTCAAATGAGTGTGCAATCATTTTGGCATGAGTTAGCACTATGCTAATATGTGGGTTACCCTAAGCTTTCGTTGCTTGTTAGCTACTTTAGCCTTGTAGCTTCAGTGCAGATTTCAACTTTGAACTGAACATCATAGGGGTTGAATACCAACTTTATTGTGGGCCTGACAGCACAGAAAAGAAATGGCAAAAACAATTATACAGCTTTTGGAAATATATAAGTCTATAAATGTGTAATTTCACCACAGGAATTGCAACTTACATGTGCGGTAGTTTGACTGGTTGCTCAAACACTTTGACCTCAGAGAACCAACTCTATTCTGAAATCATAGTTAGGTATAATAATGGCCAAGCAAACAACATATTTTTGTCAGTATTTATAATACCTGTATTAGTAATACAGGTGCAGATATCTATATTTCAATTTATTATATCAATAGAATATATAGGTAGTGCTGTTGATGGATTAAAAAAATGATTACATAATATTCTGAAATTAATCACAGTTAATCACATTGTCCCTTGTTAAGTCTAAAGCTTTTAATAATCGATATTTTAATGTAAAATGTCTGTGAGGAGTTTGGTGTGTTCTCCCCGTGTCTGTGTATGTTTCCTCCGGGTGCTCTGGTTTCCTCCCACAGTAAAAAACACAGGTTGGTAGGTCCATATGTATGAATATGTGAGTTAGGGTGCGTGTCGCCTTGTGAAGGACCAGTGCTCCCTCCGAGGTGTATTCCCACCTTGCGCCCCGTGATTCCCGGATAAGCGGTTACAGACAATGAATGAATGAATGAATATATAATCACAATTATGAAATTAAAATACTTTCTTGTATTTCTGGGATGGAGATATGTGATATGCATGACAAAGTTATTTAAGGGGAGGAGGAAGGGTCAGGGAGGGTTTGTTTTATTATGAATTCATATTTCAGCATAAGTAAAAATTAATCTATATTCTCAACTCAACAGTAGCAATGCTGTGTTTATATCACTAGATAAAACTGCTAATACGACACTAGACTATATAAAACATGAATTATGAGAAGACGTTTTGGGATTATGATTAATTAAAAAATTAATTAAAAAATCCACATTAAATTCCTGCATGCATTACCATGTTAATTTTTACAGCATTACATAGTAATCTTTTTATTACTCACTTAAAATTGTTTATGGCAAATCTAAGAACAACACTTCCACACACCAGACATGTCTAAGTGAACACATATTTGGGCATTCTTCTGCTTTGAAGAAGTAATCAGTCGTTTTATCCAAAAGTTCTTCTTAATGTTATGAAGCAGCTGTTATACTGACTTCTATGGGCCTGGATTATCAAAGATTCTTCTATGAAACATATTTTAAACATGGCCACTGGCATATAGGGTACACACTCTATGGAGCATAAACTGAGAAATCAAAGCAGTTTAATTCTATAATTCATGAAATGCGCTATTAATAGAAGAAAATTTTAAATGATCACTTTCCTAAGTATGGTTTGCTATATGTTGGTGACTAATAATTATTTACTAAATTACTTACTTCTGCTTTAAGTATCAAGGTGTGTCCTGGGCTGAGATGGAGTTTACCAGTTCTTAGACAAATTACTTTGGCTGGGGCTGGTTTGTTGATGGACACGTAAGCTGATTTTAAATGTAAATTTTTCGCAGTGTTGCTTTATTATTCTGATTGGTGAGGGCTGGGTCCTCCAGAATGACATGGGTCAGCTTATGCAACAAAGGAAAGCCTTCATTGAGCTTTCATGTCTCTGAATATAGTTTCGTATGGATGAGATTAGAGTGACTTTAAACGTTTGCTGACACAAGCCTTTCTGTCCATGCATGCACACCCTTAAATCAACTATTCATTTATTTTAAAGCACGCAAAGGCTGCCAAGGGTGCACTGGCACAACATCATAACTTTTATGGCTTTGTACTTCACTATGTTTGTTTGTTTGGGACAACTCCTTTTCTAAAACTGGGGGAGTGACAGTACTGTTCATATCTTTGTGCTGTAAGTGTATTTATCATGTCCATGAGTGTAAGTTAGAGCATGAAATATACCACAAATATTCATTTTAAGATGCAGATGTGGCATTTTCACATTTGTCTGCTGGCCTTTATTTCTCAAAGGGATATTAATAGCTGTTTTAAGATGTTTTATTGTTGTAATATTTTCCATTCTTCTCTCTCTCTGTTTCTGCAGGATGTGCAGATCGTCAGTACGGATGAAAACCAGGTGCTGCTGGCACTGCAGGAGTGGTACCAGACAGACACTTATAATCTGTACGAGTCAGACCCACAAGGCGTTTATTACTCCATCGTTCTGGAAAACGTCCGGAGCACCAAGCAGCCTGAGGAGAATGTTCTCATCGACGTGCTGGAGGTCAAGATTCTTGATTTAGAACATACAGCTAAGCAAAAATCTAATGTACAAACACTTTCAAAAAAACAGTTGCACACAGAAGGAAGGGTTGGAATGTAATAATATACGGAAGCAAGAGGCACTAGGTTGATTACAGATGGCATCACATAAATGCGTGAACTGCAGATGACAGCGGGAAGTGTTTTTCTACACAGAGAGCTCTATAAGACGCTCTAATAAAGCCTGTGGTTTGAGTTGTTTGCAGTCACAGACAAAATCAGTTGAGTAGATAAATCACAAAATGCTTGAAGTTCTAAATGTTGGTCATGAGAGAGAACCACAGCTTGTGAGCTGTAGTGTGGTCAAGTTGAGACTGAAGCCCTGTATATCCCCATCCAGAAGGAACACAAAAATGGTTGCATTTTCATGCCAGTCCAACAGGTCATAGGAGAGCCATCTAAACACCATAAAGCATGAGAGAATCACAGAGGTTTAAGCCCAAATCAATTCATACTCCCCATGTAGTATACTACGCAAGTCATGTTTGACATTAGCGTCTTCGAGCATTTCCGTTTTCACTGTCCACATTTTTAGTCCACATTGTTTTAGTGTCCTGTTTCTTGTGAATGTTGTTTTTTAAATGGAATATTTAAGGTGGAACTGGCATATAAAAAGTTGACTTCAGCCTCGTGCTGTTGTGAGAAGTGAGTGTTGTGTTTGTGTTGTGTCTGTGTTCTGGTGATAGATTAAAAACAACATTTACGAGAAACACATCTAAATTTGTCAACTTTTTATTTGCCAGTGTCCCTTTCCACCTTAAATGGTGCATCAGCCGCAAGTATGTACCTGCTGCATCATTTAAGTTTGGAATTTATTGTTTTGTCTTTATTGTGTGTTCATTGAGGAGTGAGTATTGTGTTTTGCTCAGTCGTTTGTATGCTGCGAGTGTCCACTGGTGATGGACTTAAAGCCTGACGTTACCTTAACTAAACAACGTTGACGTGGGGAGGCAGCAGTGAATATTCTGCTTTTGCTGTCACTGTGGCGGTACTCTCAAGGGTACATATTCAGTACCATTAATTAGGGAATATAATTGTACCTTAATAATTGTAGATTTTAAAATTTAGATGATTTCATATTCCCCATTTTATATCCAGGACTTAAACTGTTTTTTTTTTTTTGTTTGTTTGTTTTTTTGTTTTTTTAAGAAAGATCTATAATAAACGATTGCAATTATTCATCTCTCCTTCTGGAGAAGAGAATGTATTGTAGCTTTAAGGAACAAAAGTGGATTTTAACCACTGTTTGTTGAAAACAACCTATATGTTTGAAAATGATAACTGACACAATGTGCCAAACGTCTCAAATATGAGTTGTAGAGGTTAATCATGGTATCATGATAATCCATCCTATGCTGCCTCAGTATTCTCATGCAGTTCCTGCAGATTTTGTGGTAGGAGTGGAGTGAAAAACTGTTCATATTTGCAGTGACCACGGTGCCTCCACACATGGATTCGTTGGTTATCTTCACCGTGACAAAAGCAGGATTTGTCAGTGAAGATAATCCACTGTGATTTTGAGTGATTTCATGACAGTCTTGCTCGATGCCACCGCAATCTTTGGTGATGCTGATGTGGTGATAAGGGCAGTTGTCCTAGCAGGCTGCGTGCATGAAGCCCTGTGTAGTGCAGCAGTTTGCCAATGGTGCTGGCACTAACAGGATATCTCACTGCCCACAGTGGGCCATGTAGGTCTCCCAGGTCCTTCATGTTGCTGGTGAGTGCCTTCTTCTGTCCACTGCCTCCAACAGCATGCTGTGGTAATCTCTGCATGCCTGTTATAGTGCGCAGTATGTCAATAAGGCATCCTGCTTCCCAGAGCCCTAAACTGCAAACCTTCTCAAATGGCTCGAATTGCTTTCAAACTCTTCTCTGAGGCATAATTCACTTGCAAAGGTGCTACCAAAACAACAGCATGAGTCAGAATGGAAACATGCGAAACAGGACAACCTTATGTAGTCAGTCAGGTACAGTGATAAAACCCATCCTTGCTTACATCACATGAGCCCAAAGCGTGAAACTTGAATCATTCTTACGATGTCAAATCTACCCACAAAGTTTTTTTCCTGTCCAGTTGATTCCTTGTGGATTAGGAACACCGACCATGTATCTACACTGAATGTCCATTTTATCAGCTCCACTGACCACACAGGAGCACTTTGTAGTTCTACAGTTACAGACTGTAGTCCACCTGTTTCTCTACTTGCTTTTTGCTCTTCAATGGTCAGGACCACAACAGGACCACCAAAGAGCAGGTATGATTTGGCTGGTGGATCATTCTCAGTGACAGCTGCAGTGACAGTGATGTTGTGTTAGGATGTGCAGAGCTGGTACAAGTGGATCAGACAGCAGGGCTGCCCGAATTTATAAGCCCTTAATGTCACTGCTGGACTGAGAATAGTCCACCAACTAAAATATTCAGCCAACAGTGTCTTGTGTCCACTGATGTAGGACTAGAGGACGACCAACACAAAGTGTGCTGCAACAAATGAGATACTGTCTCTGACTTTACATCTACAACGCGGACCAACAAGGTAGGTGTGTCTAGCAGAGTAAACAGTGAGAGGACCCAAAGTTTAAACACACCAGTAGCACCGCTGTGTCTGATCCACCCATACAAGCTCAGCACACACTAACACACTACCTCCACGTGTGTCCCTCCGCAGAGCTGAGAATGATCCACCACTCAAATTGTACTTGCTCTGAGGTTGTCCTGAAGGGGTCCTGGTCATTGAAGAAGAAGGTGAAAGGGGAATGAGAAAGTATGCAGAGAAACATGTGGACTACAGTCTGATTTTGTAGAACTACAAAGTGCTCCTGTAGGGTCAGTGGAGATGATAAAATGGACAGTGGGTGTAGATACAAGATAGGTGTTCCAAATCCAGTGATCCCTCGGTGTAGAACTGCGGCTAATCAGAGCAATAGAAGAAAATGCTAATAACAACAAAGGTAGAGTCAAACAGATTAGGCCATTATGACATATCAGTTGTATAATACATCTATATTATGTGTATAGGAGCTCAGATTTGTCAGTGAGTTGTGTTTGTGTGGTTCAGTGTATTTCTTGTGCTCATGCTTTTGAAAAAAATTTTCTCAGGTGCTTTATTGCATTTAGCAGTGATCTGGTTCTCCAAGAGGATCAGAAATGAGCAGAAGTGTGTGTTGGTGTAGAAAGTGTGTTCTGGTTGCTATGTTGAGAATCATAAGCCTCCAGCATTGAGTGGGTTTGTACCGACACGCCGACCTTATGTGACTTACTGCTTTGTCCTTGGGGTTAGAGGAAGACAGTGCATGACTGTAGAGATGTATGGTGAATATCTCAATTCTGTTTTATGGAGGGAGATCTTCAGCAATTTGGTCAAATATTATATGTCCAAATGTTTGTAGACACCCCTTATGTTTAATGACCTCAGCTACTTTAAGATGCACCTCTTGTGATGGTGCACCTTATAAAAAAAGTTTGCATCTAGCTGTGAAAAAAAGAAATAGAATGGCATGCGTAGGTTAGAGAGGTTTAAAGCTCACCTGCACTGACAATGGAATCTGAGATCCAGAAATAATCATTCAGCGTCAGCTGACCTCAGTGACACTCTCATGGCTGAATTCCATCTGTTTCTCATAGCAATTTTCCATCATCTATTGTAAAATCTTCCTCAAACAGTAGTTCCTACTGCAGAAAAGAGAGAGCATTGACTTATTATTACCCATCGTTTCACTAAATAAAATATAGTGTATAGTCCCAGCATTAGCCGTATCCTCTAAGGGCCACATTTTGAACTGTGCAGTGCTCTATCTTTTTAAGTTTGGAGTTAGCTTTACACTCTACTCTCTGTTTTGCCTTTAATAGGTGCGCGGGATCAAAGGCGTGTTCCTGGCCAATCAAAAAGTGGACAGCAAAGTGACAACACTCATCACCTACAATAAGGGGAGGGATTGGGAACCCCTGGCTCCTCCCACTACAGACATGAATGGCAAACCTATCAGCTGCAAACAGGTAGAAATCTCCTTTTACTCCAGCTTCCTAATTTAGCCTTTTCTATGTAATTACTTTAGATATTACATTTTGTCAATTAATTTATGCTTTATATAGTCACATGCAAATGTCAGAATGAACAATTCCATAAAGAGTTGGATTTGTTTGAACACACTGTGATGTTTGAACCCACACAGGATATATATATATGCAATTATTGATGCTGTATTGCAAATCCACCATCCATAACACTGAAATAAAAAAAACGGATAAACCTCAGTCTCTGTAGGGCAATGCCAAAAACCACTGCTGAAAATGCATGACCTTCGAGCCCTCAGACTGCTTTGCATGAGAATTTGTCATGTTACTTGGGTAAATAAAGCCACATGGTCTCGAGACTACTTTGGAAAACCAATGTCACTGTATATAGTTGGCTGAAAATTATTTTCCTTATTGTCATATCAAGAGAAATGAATACACAATTTCTTTTGATGAGCAAAGGAATGCTGGACTTACATGTGAATCACACAAACACCAACCCCCTCCCCTTCCCCGATAGTGTATAATGAAGTTGTTTTATATACACCAATCTGTAACATTTGTGCATTAGTCGTGTATTCTCCAGGCTGTGTGTGGGTGTCCTGTCTCTCCACACTAACAAACATACGCACACACATACAAACTCAGTGATCCCTTACAGTCTGGAGTTTGGCTCATCAGATGTTGCAAGGCGTCACAGGTAGTGAAAAGATAGCAGGTGCTGACCACCGTTATCTTGTTTGGCAGACAAGTGAGAGGAAGGCAGGCTCGGGTCTCTGGTTTTCATGAATCTTGTGGGATTAACATGCATATGTCAGTTTTGTGCCAAAACACAACTCTCACACTGCATTCAAAATCAAGCAAGGAAAGTAATCGATGCTTTGATGTGTTGTGATTCTGTCGAGTAAGATTATGAATCAAATCTCAAGCATCTAAAAAAGTTTATTTAGGTTTCGTTTCCCTTCCTGTAAAATTCACAAGCAGGCAGAGACAGTTAAACAGACCCTTGGTAATACTGTATATAACAACATATTTTTTAATATTTACAGCAAGGTGGATCTCGGTGGTTTAAACAAGCACATGTAGCACTCTAAAGTTTCTCCAGCAGGTGGCACTAAAGTCATATTTGTGTGCATCATTAAAAGAGAAGAAACAGCCATGAATGCACTTATTAACTTTTAAGTTTCACAACAAGGGGCGAAGTTCGTAAAAATTCACTGAGTGAAAGTTTCAGAGAGAACTTCAGCATCAGCATAGCTTGTGGCACAAACGGGTTAAAAGATGTAGGAGACGAAAGTGTATGTGTGTGTGTGTGTGTGTGCGTGCAGAGAGAGAGAGAGAGAGAGAGAGAGAGAGAGAGAGAGAAAGAGAGAGAGAGAAGAAGAAGAAGGGTCTGAGTGAGAGTTATTTATGATATTTAATACATATTTTAGCATAACTAGCTTCTGAACTCAACAGTAGCAACTGTGTTTACACGGCTACAGAAAATTAAAGACTAATATGTCACTAGAAAATAGTGCATTATGGGAGGAAGCTGTGGCCAAATTTGTAAAAAGATTAATTAGCGTTAAATAAACACATTCACGTACGTTAATTTTGACAGCATTCATTTTTACACATTTAGGTTGGTATTTTTATCCATTTATTACACTTGTAACAACATTAATACCTCTCTCTCTGTCATTCTTTCTCCCCTCATAGCCAGACTGTCACCTTCACCTTCACCTGAGATGGGCTGATAATCCATATGTATCTGGGACCGTTCACACTAAAGACTCCGCCCCTGGACTCATCATGGGCGCAGGTGATTTTCCCAGTGCATTTTTTTCTGGTTAAGTGTCTAAAGAACTGTGGTCTCTGGTCCATCTTGACCAAAAAATGGTCCAGGGTTTCATCTTGGGTGACTCTGTGCACACTGTGAGAAATTACGATGATAAAGCAGATCAATAATTAAAATGATACAATAGCAGCATTATAATCTTGAACATTATGTCAGACATTGACCACAGTGTTTGCCATGCTCACTTTAAATTCAGTATTTCCACAAATTCCACAAGCTGAAAATGAGACTAATAGTATTGTTAATAATTCTAAAACAAACAGTTCAAAATAAACCACACAATAAACAAATGACACAGAAGGAAATCTGAAAATGAAACCATAATGGAACCATACAAAGGCACACACAAACATTAGTGAGGCAAGGTCCTGCTGTTATAAGATTAATTCTGAATCCCACACACCACTCCATCTCATCCCCAAGGTATTGGGTGAAGATCCATCCCTCCAGGGAACACAGTTCTGCTGCTCCACAGCCCAGAGCTGGAAGGTTTTATATCTGCTAAGCACTATTAATATTCTTCATGCATATTTTTTTTATTATTTACTGTGATCACTCAGGTTCTCTGGAAGTTTTTAATCAGAGTCTTAAACAGCTAAGAGTGAGAGACTAAAAATCTCTCAGCAAAAGTGTTCTTCTGTGCAGTGTGGAATGAATCAGGGTGTGTGTTTTATTGCTATAGAGAGCTTTGGAAAGAGTTACAGCTGTAGAAAATATCATTGAGAGTGAATGAGAGGCAGTATGTTTGATAAAAGGGACTGTTCTCTTTCTCTCTCTGTCTCTCTCTCTGTCTGTCTCTTTGTCTCTCTCTCTCTGTCTGTCTGTCTCTCTCTCTGTCTCTCTCTCTCTCTCTCTTTCTCTCTCTGTCTCTCTCTCTGTCTGTCTCTCTCTCTCTCTCTCTCTCTCTCTGTCTCTCTCTCTCTCTCTCTCTCTCTCTCTCTCTCAGGTAATCTTGGCTCTCAGTTGGTGGAGTATAAGGAGGAGATGTACATTACCTCAGACTGTGGGAGGACGTGGAGACAGGTGAGACACTGAGACTCTGACTCATTACTGTCATTTCACACTAAGTACACCCCTCAACTCTCAGTGCACGTCCTCACGCTGGATTAAACCGGAAATGTCTGAAGCTCTGAGCTGTGTTTCTGATGATCTTCACAGAGGAGATTTACTCCGTACAGACAGACATAGACAGACAGACAGACAGACAGTCAGTAATACTGGACTGTAATAATTACAGAGGGAATAATCACAGAAGATTCAAATAAACCTCCCTCACACTCTCTCAAAAACTTTTCTTAAGCTTCTTCTGTTATTTCCTTTATATTTCTATATTTCTATTTATTTTCCTGTTCTAGAGGCATGTAAATGTGCAAATGGCCTTCACTGTTACTATGTACTTCTCTATTTACTGATCCCTGCTGTTTCACAGCAACCCCTCATTTTCTCACCCTCCCCAACTCTAAATTCCCCTTCCCTCACTCCCCCTCTCACCCCTCGCTCTCTCTATGCCCTGTTTGTCCTTGAAATTGATAGACGTCTGTGTAGTGTATATTTATATAAATATGTTATATAAATGTCACATAATGATTCTGATATGGTTTCAGGTGTTTGAAGAGGAGCACCATATTCTTTATCTGGACCATGGTGGAGTCATTGTAGCCATTAAAGACACGTCCATTCCCCTTAAGATCCTGAAGTAAGTTTTGTTTTTTCTGTATGTATACAAACCAGCTACAGTCATGTGCTGACTTTATATATATAAATACCTAAGTTTAAAATCAGGAGCCTCATATCCAATGCAAATTTTAACCTAAGACACTTAGGGACCATCCACACAGATATGGATGTTTTAAAAAAAACAGAAGTTTTTTCAGACTTTTGGTCTTCCGTCCACACGGAAATGGCTTCTTAGGTTTTAGAAAAGACACTTCAAGGTGCAGGTTTTTGAAAATGCTGTTGTCAGTGTTCTCTTGTGTACGGGGAAAACACAGCTTTTCAAAAACTTTGACGTCACACAGGGGAGCCTGTCTCAAATAGGCCAAATAGCTTCTCACTCCCTATATACTGAATTACGTAAGGTATTAAACTACTATTTATGCATGCAGATAGCACTAGATTTCAGATTCCCACATATGAATAAAGATTATGGTGTATTAGAAGTATATAATGCATGATTAAAATCTAGATTCAGTAATTTCATGCCTTTGTGTAGTGCGCTACATAGGGTGTATAGAATGATTTGGGATTAAACCTCTGTGTTTCTTTCATGGTTAATGGTGTCATGATGTCTCTCTTGAAGTGGTACTATGGCATGATAATACAACCGTTTTTTTTTATTATTATTATTCACCTGGACGGTGATATTTTCAAAAAACCAAGGGAGGAAAAATCTCAATATGTCTGGATCAAAGGAGATCTCTGATCCTTTAGAAAGAGCAAATATAAATGACTACATGTCTAAAAAGGGTTATAGAAAGATCTCCAAACTGGGAATCAATCATTGCACACTCTAGGTCATATAATCATAGAGAGAAAAAAAAAACACGCTATTGTTGTCATTGTTATAGCTTTTGTCCAATGAAATGTTTCCTCCACATTTACCCCACCAATGGCATTGATCACACACACACATGATTGCACTCCAGTTTTCAGGGAGCAGTTGGGGGTTAAATGCTTGGGAGGAGGAAAGAGCTCTTTATTTCACACCCACACAACCTATTTTCAAACAGCAGCCAACTTGCCCAGGCCAGGCCACCTCAAATTCACCCCAAATGTAGACAACAAGACACAAAATGAAGTATTAAAGAATGAAAAAATGTCATCACAGGGCCTAGAAGTAGCTCTTGCAGCTGCTGATGTCCAGGTTCAGGAGTCTACCATTAGAAAGTGTTTGGAAAAATTTGAGGGGAGGTGTGGCAGAAGAAAACCTTTGCCATTGGTAAGATACATCAGAGCAAGAGACCTGGATTGAGATATTTGGCCTCAGCAGTAGAAGGAATGTTTGACATAACCCAAGATAGCATTTGACCAGAAGAACCATGTATGTGGAAATTTATGATTTGATGCAGCTTTCCTGCATCAGAGCTTGTGCAATTCTTCACTACACAGGCCATATGTAAGAATAGTGAAAATCAAAAGAAAATGGACTTTGCAACATGAAAATGAACCTAAACATTCAGGTAAATCCACCAAGCAATGGCTAACAGATAAATCCGTGGGTCCCACACGGGTTGAACTTAGGGCTAACTGTGATAAGTTGGGCATGGGCTTTTGGGTGAGTTGGTACATAGACTTATAATGGGACTCAGGTGGGCTGGCCGTGTCTGATAAATATGAGCAGCCCAATAAATCTCATAATATAGGCACAAAGAGGTGTTTTTTTAACATACAGAAATTTTTGGTTTTCAATTTACAGTCCAGACAGGCCCTGTGTTTAACCCACCTTGGTAAATCACTGACCCTGGTGCGCATCCGTTTGTGGGCCAACATTTACCATGGATAAAACTTTATACTGCCCAGCTGGGCTAATCATTTTGGCCATAAATGACAGTGTTGGCTGTGATGGAGGTTTCTGGTGTGGCCAAGTCAAAGCACTAATATAAATTATATCAAGGAGGTGTGTGTGTGTGTGTTTGTGTGTGTCTTGGTTGGGGGTTGAACCATAGTTAAAGCAAGAAACCCCTCAAATATCTTACAGCTGGATGAATTTTACTTAGAAGTGTGGGCAAACATTTCTCACAGTTGATGTCAGAGACTGGTAGACAGTTACAAGAAGTGCCTACTTGAAGTATTTACTGGCAAAGAGAGCCAAACCAACTATTAGATACACAGAAGGAATTGGCATTTCTGTTCACTTTTGTTTGAACAAATTATTGCAAATCAGTTTTCCATTTTTTTTACAAGTAGTGTTTTAAATGAAATTATATCACTTTAATATATAAATACAGATTAAAAGCAATATAAAATAATGATTTTTTAGAAGAAGAAGGTGTCATTTTTTTAATATGCCTGGGAACCCATCTATGGCAATGAACATATATATATATATATATACGTGTGTGTGTGTGTGTGTGTGTGTTTTATTTGAAAATAAATATATTTAAAAATGATCAAAACCATGTTTCTCCAAACCAGTAAATTTGCAAGAAAAGTAGAAAAATGCCTGGAGATTTCAGTGTAAGTTAGAATATTTTGCCCTTTCCCTAAACCCGAGCCCCCAATTCACTCAAATTCTCTCCTCTGCTTTAACGGTTGTTTAGCCTGAGAGCGACGCTTTATACATATTTATTCAGCCTAAAAAAAATCCTAGCCCTTCCAGTAATCCCACCAGTCTCCAAGGGGCTTTACAGTACATTCACACACACACACACACACACACACACACACACACACACACACACACATACACACTGGTGTAAAGCCGTAAAGACTTGAGCACATGCAAAACCTCTAATGTCTGAAACACTGCCGCTGCTCATGTCCAAATATTTTAAATATTTGTTGCTGAGAGCGATGCAGAGTGGCTGAAAACTGGGGGGAAAAGGAACGCAAGAAGAGAAATTGTCAGCCAGAGAGGGAGAAAGTATAAATCACAGTTATTTTCACTGTTCTTGTCAGACATTTCCAAAAACCTCTAGACTCTAGACGTCAATAAATTCCAAATATTCGCCTCCTTGTCTGTATTAACATCTAAATGATGAAAGGCTGGATTGCTAAATGTGTTTGAGCCCTACACAGAGCTTCTAGGCTTCATTTATATCAGTAGGGATGTACTACATAAATGAATGAAGAGCAAGAAATGGAAGGTCAACATTTAGTTCATAATTTAGCTGTTATACAATATATGTTGTTTACTGCATTGATGTAGAGATAAGATAAAGTTCATCGTTTTAATTAAAAAAATACAACAATAAAAACTCTAACAGCCGTTGTATATAATTCCTCTGTAGTGTATTTTTTTAATCTAGAGACTATACTAATGCAGTTTGTTTATTAGGGAGCCAAATTATCTGGTTATCAATGGGTTATCATTAAGTTATAGTAAGGTTATTATTATATAAATACAGGCTAATTAGTTGGACTATTTCAATGGCCCATATCACTGTAAACACTGTGAATCTAATGGCATCCTTTCATTACCCAGTTCTAGGTAGGGCTGGGCAATTAATCAAATATTAATCAACATTCAGAACTTCTAATCAACATAATCTTGTCTATATTGATTATTTATATGCTGTTATGTCCCCACTGTGTGTTCATGTACTACCACGCTACCAAGCTATAGTCATGTGATTCTGCCCCTATCTGACACATGAAAAAAATTTGACACGCCAAAGCAGACCAAGCGACCCAAGCAGCTCGTATCAAAGGAAGTCAAATGTAAATGCTGAGAAAAAGCAGTATCAGTGACCAAAGCACAATCACACACCAAATATAAACAGTGCTCAGAAAACAAGCTCCCAGCAACATTAGAAAAAATACCCCATATTTAATCAGGGAGCATATTTACAGTACAAGCCTTTTCACTGAACTATGAAGATCAAAAATACAAAACAAAATAATCGTTCATTAAACGTAATCATGGTAAAATGTACAATTAATCATGATATTGATTTGCACCCAGCACCACCCAGTTAATATTTGTTTCATAAACAACCTATTTTAAGCTGTCAGAAGAATACAAAAAAAAAAAAAGCCTGGGTTTCCTAATTTTACAATTTGAAGGTGAACAGGGACTCCTGAGATCTAAAATAATGTGTAATTAAACTGAAAAAGTGATTAGTTTCATAATGTGTCCAGTTTAAGTGATTAATAAAATAACAAAATTGTGACGTTAAATAAGCGAGCAAATATGACAAAATTAAAATAATATTATCATCAAGATGATGACGATGAAGACAGTAATGAACTCTGTCCTCAGGTTCAGTGTGGATGAAGGTCATACATGGAGTGTCCACAACTTTACCAGCACGTCTGTGTTTGTGGACGGTTTGCTGAGTGAGCCTGGAGATGAGACTCTTGTTATGACGTAAGTATCTCCTATAAATTCTTTATAAAGCCCTTCATAAGGCATTTTTACATGACCCTAAATAAAATGACCTGAACTTTCCCTTTACATGACCTTCAGTAAAGCCAAATGATTGTCAATAACCCTCACCCTCAGTAATGCCACCTGACACTAACTGAAGTGAACCTCACTTTAACCTCACCTGTAGTAAAGTCACATGACCTTCAATAATACCACAAATAAAACCTCAACCTTCAATAATGCCACCTGTCCACCTCTGTCTGAGCTTATACAAAATAACTGATTCGTCTGGTAAGTATTATCCCATTCTTGCATCCCCTCTGTTAATTAACACAGCCACAAGGCTTTCAGTATAGCTACATGTCTGTCCCCTTCACTGTGATACTGACCCACAGCAGTGTTGCTATATTTTTATATTATGTTATTTATTTTTATATTATGCTAATACAGATCTAGCATAGCCTTTCAAAACCTTGTACTGATAGGAATCTTGTTTTTTACATTCTTAAAAACATGAAATGATTTGAGAAAATAAAATAGGTGCCAGACATGATTCTTTGGAAATGTGCGGCTTCATAATCCTGCTCCAGGATTGTTCAGGCCTTCCTGAGTTGGCATGAGTTTACACAAGTTGCAGCATAAGGGGTACCTCAAATCCAGGTTTTGTAAAAATGAGTATCAGAATGTCTCAGGATACACATCACTCAGAAGGCATAACCAGCTGATGTCCTCATAAGCATTATTAGTACACACAAAAACATTTGTAGACACTCTAATCATCCAATCTAGTCCAGCATATATACGCAATTATGGCAATGAAGAAATTTACGAATGACAACCACTGAACATACAGATGTTATGTCTGAACTTATTGCTGCAGTAACAAGGCTCTGTACTCTGGGAAGCATTTATTGTAGATGGCTGGAACATTTCTGTGAAGATTAGATTGCATTTAACCATATAAACATTATTATGGTCTTGGATTTAGCTCCATTCCTACGGGTCCATGCCACAGTCCAATCTAGGAACTGGCTTGATAATCTAAGACTGTTGCTAAGATTATATGAATTGTACACAGCTGAACGACAGTGTCCGATTTAAGGTGCACCTTAACATAGCATGTAAATGTAAAAATGTATTTTGCCTTAATTACAACAATATTCTGTGATTAATCATGATTAACCCCAAGCTAAATTTCCAGTATTAAATTATGTATTTGTTCAAATTCTTTTTTTACCTTATTATAATATTTCAAGTAGTTTTAACGATATTTGAATTGGAATCTCTTAATTTGCTGAGTAAATGTTTCAGGGAGGGAGTTAACATCAAACATAACAAAGCTTAGACACAAGATTTATTTGAGAAAATAGCAGCATGCAGCTCACAGCTGAGATGATAAAACATCTCCATATTCCAGCTTCAACCACTTTAATGTTATAAATATGCGGATTAAGCCAGGCATGAGAAAAAAATAACTAAATGTGCTAAACGCTGCACAGCAGCTGTGAGTGAGAGAGACAGAGAGAGAGACTGTAAGAGTGAGATTTAGTTATATTTAGTTAGAGATATAATCCATATTTGAGCATAAATTTAATGTAATCTACCTGCTGAACTCAACAGGAGCGCTGCTGTTTCCTAAAGAAACCACTAATACATCACTCTTCTTTGTAAAACAAACAAATCGTAGGAGGAAGTGGCAGCCAAATTTTGTAAAATCATTTGCTTAAAAGTTAAATTTCTGTGTTAAAGTTTTCAAATTAATCACATGCTGTAATGCGTTAACATTGACAACACTAGTCTACACACGTTTGGGTGCTGGATTTTGAGACAGTGTTATTAGTGTAATCCACTGATCCTTCCTGAACATGTAGCTCCTTCTGACTCACACAGCCACCCATGGAGTGAATAGAACAGTAATTGTCGATAAGAATTGTGATTTTAACCATCAGGGAGAAACCAGAGGAGTCAGGTTTGATTGAGGTCAGCAGGGACCAAGGCCTGTCAAAGTCTCCACCGTGATAGAACGGGCTTGTTCAATGTGTGTGTGTGTGTGTGTGTGTGTGTGTGTGTGTGTGTGTGTGTGTTTGTGTGTGTGTGTGTGTGTGTGTGCACGAATGAAGGATTGATGGCTGCTGTGATAGGACTTGTCTGTTTTTTGGTGCTGGTGAGTTCGATTTTTAGCGCTGCAGACCTCTAGCTGCTAATGAAGTGTGGTGACAGAGGGAATCGCTCCAAGGACAAAAGGAGAGCAGAGGGAGATATCTCTCCTCAGCCGAGTAAAACACAAGGCTGTACAAATAAAGATTTTTCATCTACAAACCTCAGTTCCAAAAACAGTGCAAGTGAAATCTTAGAGAAAAATAGAAGTGATCAGTAAATAATTTTTTTTTATTTTAAAAAGTTGAGGTTTTAAGAAATTACCTGTGTTGCAAATATATATATATATATATATATTAATTTCAAATTTGATGTCTGCAACATGTACAAAATGAGTAGGGACAGCAGCATTTTTACCACTGTGTTCCATCACCTTTCTTTTGATCAACATTTAAAGGAACACTAGGTAGTATTTTTTAGCTTTAGAATCAATGTGATGCTCTACTGACCTGTATTAGGGAAAACAGAGCCTCTGTCATTACAACATTTCAGAAACTGCACTATGTAACTTTTGAAGGAGGGTAGGAAACCATACCCTCCTCCGTCGTAAAACCTAGCTTCCCTTCAATAATCAGTGGACCAAAGACCACCCACATAACAAAACCATTCGGGCCCCTGTCTGGTGCACACCCCCCATTTCAAATTACCCACTTGCCATATGGAATGATGGCACATTTTGTTGGACCACTCCCAATTGCCTCATGAGGGCCACATACACACCAAATTAGGGTCACATTTCAGCTAGAAGTCAGTTTTTTGGGCAACTGTTTTAAAATATAGGTTGTTTTTATCAAATCAAATAAAATGTATGTATATAGTACATATATTTACCACGATGTCACAAAGCAGCTTTAGAGAATTAGTATCAGAACAGATAGCAATGTGAATCAGAAAGCCCCAAGTGAGCAAGCCAAAGGCAACAGTGGCAAGAAAAAAATCTCCCTTGAAACTGGAGGAAGAAACATTGGGAGGAACCAAGACTCATTCTCCTCTGGTCAAACTACTGATAGAAATCATATGTAATTTAGAAATTATATATAATTATATAGTTTCAATAATTTAGCTTCATTGTGGTATAGTGTAGTTATATTAGAGTACTATAATAATAATAATAATAATAATGATAATAATAATAATAGGGCGGCACGGTGGCACAGGTAGTGTTGCAGTCACACAGCTCCAGGGACCTGGAGGTTGTGGGTTCAATTCCCGCTCCGGGTGACTGTCTGTGAGGAGTTTGGTGTGTTCTCCCAGTGTCTGCCGGAGTTTCCTCCGGGTGCTCCGGTTTCCTCTCACAGTCCAATAACACACGTTGGCCGGTGGATTGGTGACTCAAAAAGTGTCCGTAGGTGTGAGTGAATGTGTGAGTGTGTGTGTTGCCCTAGCACCCCCTCCAGGGTGTATTCCCGCCTTGCGCCCAATGATTCCAGGTAGGCTCTGGACCCACCACGACCCTAAACAGGATAAGTGGTTACAGACAATGAATGAATGAATAATAATAATAATAATAATAATAATAATAATAATAATAATAATAATGACTTGTGATGGAATTTCGTCCTGTCAACTTTGTCTTCCTGCTTTACACCCAGTAGTTCTGGTTACAGAAAATGAAAAAATGAATAATAATAATAACAGTGATAGTGAGAGTGGCATCAATCTGGGGCAATAATAATTGTAATAGTGCTGGAAGCCTCAGTCTGAATGTCACTAATCTGAGTCCATTTCTACGTCAGTGTAATTGATGGTAGTGGGTAATGGTGAGTGGTCCGAGGCTGGCAGCAGTAAATGAAGGGTGAGCAGCTGGTCTGGTGTTGAATGCCGTAGAACCATGGGCCATCATTTTCTCAGACAACAGTGAAGACGTGGAATTAGTTTGGAATTAGATTGTATAGAAAAGGGTATGTAAATATTTTCATAGTGAGGTGACTCCAGCAGACCTGACTGTAACACACTGAGTGGAAGGAGAGAAATCAGACGGAAAACAGACATGAGAGCATTCTGAAACTGAGTGTTGTAATCAATATGGAATTAACCTGGAAGCCGGTGCATGGCTGATAAAACTGGGCTGATATAGTCACTTTTTTTGGGTTTTAGTGAAGACCTTGGCTGCAGTGTTTTGAATTAGCTGAAGTTTGCTTAAGTTCGTGCTGGAGCCTCCTGAGAGTAGCACATATCCACACATATCAATTCGGAAGGATTAATATAACCTGGGGTCTTTCTTAATGTTCACTTTACAGTAGGTAAAATTAACATTAAGCGTCCCTAAAATAGAAGCGCACACTCCAGACTGAAATGTTCAATTCCGATGGGATTAAAACCTCTGACGTACTTGGGTAATGATTACTTTACTCCACATTCACAGGTAAAACTGATCCCACCCAAATAAGGCTAATGAGTGTAAAAACCGTTGTTTTCATTTTATGATTATTTTTGGTGACCTCTCAGAAGAGGTACTGTACAGAAATATTTTTGTCACCAATAGTTCAATCAGTGTAAATGTACCTTTAAATGTACAGAAGTAGTTTTAAAGTCCAGTTTTGTTCCCCAAAGGTACATTACATTCTCTTCTCTAGAAGGAGAGGTGAATATTTGTAAGATTCCATTACAGAACTGTGTAAAATAAGAAAATATGTTGTGGAGTATGGGGAGTATGAAATAAACACAACTTTAAAATGAACCATTATTATAGAATATGGTACAGTTATGTTCTCTAAAGTTATGTTCCCCTTTTTCCAAAAAAACGAATTTGCTTCATCTTTAATTGCTGAACAACGGGGAGGCTTTTTCACCCAGACCATTTGTGGCAGCAAAATTTTGGATCAAGCTTAATTGAAGTGATCTTAATAACTAGAAGCTTAATTGAAGTACAGAGTTTTAAATGGGTCGTGCTTCAAAGAACCAGTGCTCTCCCTAATGATCAAACCTTGTTATTACTTCACTGAACTCCATTTATTCACGCACCCTTTAGCATAAAACATAGGGCTCCATCTAGAGGAAGCAATGGTCATTCTACTTTTTGAGAGTGTCAATAGAAGCTCTACAGCCGATTAAGTCTTTGAAGTCGACTGAATGTTTAAAAGGCGTTGTTGTAAATGCCTGCTGAAGTGAGGCTGATGCTCATGAGGCACATGATAATTCATTAGGAAACCACTTGTCTTATGGTTTGGACTTCCTCTTCCTAAGATGAGTGATTGGATAATGTGATGTCATTTTCCAGTAGTGTGACTTTGAATAATTTTGGGTTTCGTGCTTGCTCAGTGTTCTGTAACAAAGTCATATTGAGGGCAATTAGGACAAGATTATGTGTGTTTTTTTCAAATCTAAAACTCAATATCAGAAAAAGTTGGGACAGTAAGGAAAATGCTAATAAAAATCAAATGCAATGTTTCTTATATTAACTCCAACATTTATTTCATTGCAGACAGTATGAACCCACGATATTTCATGTTGTGTCTTAGGGCTAGGAATGAGTTTAAAAATAAATCATTATATAAATAAATGATATGATTTCCAACAGGTGATTATAATCATGATTTGGTACAAAAGCAATAGCCACTAAAGGCTGAATGTTTATCAGATCTCTGGTTTGTCAACACACGCTTGACTAACAATCTGCAAATTAATCAAATAAAAAGTAAAAAGATATTTACACAATTTCCTATGTTAATTGTGATTAATCACATTGTCCCTTCTTGAGACTGAAGCTTTTATACTGGATATTTAAATGTAAAATATAAACACGTTTAAGCCACAAGCTCCACCAATACATTAATTTTCTCCATTAAATTTCCTGTGTTCAATGCTGAAACTCTCCCTGATCCTTTACCACTGCTTATTAAAGGATTGTAATTATAGAAAGACTGTAAGATAGAAGACCAAATAAGAACTGAGTGAGCAAATCACCTAGAGCAGGACTCCAACTCACAACCCCAGGACCCTGGATCTGTGGAACAGCAAAACTACCGGTTGCGGTTGTGCCTCAGCATCTGTCAGCATTGGAAGTGAACTTTGGAAACAGAAAAGGGGTAGCAGTAGTACTCCGTGTTACATCCAGAATCTGTTAAATGCAACAAATTGCAGCAAGCTTTTATCTTTATTGCAGAGCAGTACAACAATATTGAGCTTCCGTGCCAGTGACACAAGTCAGCTTCTCTGAATTGTAGTTTATGAGTGCCCCCATCAGAATTGTCTTTATTTAAGCTGCTGGTCTGTTTCTGTAACTAATATATATCTCTGCATGTCCAGGGTGTTTGGTCACATTAGCTATCGTTCAGACTGGGAACTGGTGAAGGTGGATTTTCGTCAGTCTTTCCCCAGACAGTGCATAGAGGATGACTACGACTCCTGGAAACTCACCAACCTACAAGTACTGACCACCTGTTTATAATTTAATCTTTGTACAATGCCAGAGCATGAAGTATAAGCTAATGTTTTTGTTATTTTTGAATGACTGAATTCTGAACGGGTCCAGGTTCAGAAAATCACTTAAACTGTCATTGCTCTTTAAAACCTTGGATACGCTACACGACTTTTAAAGTTGGGGCAGATTATAAAGAAAAAGAGTATCCCACACTACGATAGTTTTTTGCTAAGCTGGTGTTACTACACCACTTGTAGCCCAATTTTAACCCTGATTTACAGTTAGGCAGAGTCTGTGCTAGTTGGCTTTAGTCAGTAGACTCTGGTGCAGTCGCAGTTGTCAGTCAGAGGAAAAGTCGTTTCGGAAAAGGTGTTTCAGACTAGTCGCAACTCTTCACCAACTCAAGTCAAGTCAACAGCCAAACTATGAAAAACCTCAAGACCTTACATAGGGCTGGAGCTACCGCTAATGTTTTTGAACCATATAAGGTGGAACATAGCCTCATGTATTTGCTATTTTACTAATCTCCAGCTCTCTCTTCAGAGTCTAGAGACAGCGCTGACCATGTTTTCTCATCCACAACCCAAAAACTGTTTTATTTTTTCTTTCTAGATCTCAACAACAGCAGCTGTTATCAATAAGTGAGTTTTGGATTGTGTAGTGTATTATCACCAGTCGTGTAGTGTGTCCCTGACATTTTTCGAATCGCTGTAATAATCAGCAAAAAACAGTTGTGTAGTGTGAGATACCAGTTCCGTTTATAATCTGCCCTGATTTTAAAAATCATATAGGGTAGCGCATTTCTCCCAAGAAGCTAAAGGATATAGAAGAAAAATGGTGGGGCTAAAAGGCTGCTGGTTTTGCTCTTTAACATTACAGCTTCAGTTGTTATAGTTTACAAAGCCTGCTGTTACCCTTAGAGACTGTGCTTTGGGATATCACTTGTTTTATTTTGGGAGGTAGAGGCTTTATAATGTAAAACCAACCATGGACCAAGCAAGTACAGCCAAGTACAGTCAAGTAGACTAAGTACCAAGCAGTGGAAAAGCACCATTAGTGATCTTCTTCAAGCGTATAGAACTGTTCAGTGACCCTATGATGTTGGCTGCTTGAAAATATGCTCTGGCTTGCTCTGACCTCTGGAACTTCACATTTTTCTGGAAACAGTAAATCACACAATCTCTTTTCTGCTGCACTCGATTGATGGACTTTTTTCTGCTTGATGCTGTGAAGTAACGCCTTTGTCTTTGCACAGGGGGAGCATTGTATCATGGGTCAGGAACGAACATACAGGAAAAGGAAGGAGTCATCATTGTGCATTAAGGGAAAGAGCTACACATCAGCACTAACAGCTAAACCCTGCCAGTGCACTGAGAAAGACTTCAGCTGGTACAGAACCTCCTGTCTCTATATCAGTACAGTGGCTCTCTTTGTTCACAGGACCACCCTGAGTGATCAGGCCGTGCTAGATAAAGTCATTTTCATGCATTGGTGGTTACTGCAGAAAACTGCCTTATCATTGGTAAAATTTGATCATTTATTCAATTTTGATGATGATTCAATTAACACTTTCCATCAATTTTAGTAGAAGCACTTTCCTTATATAACAATAAATCCCCCAGTTCACTGTGTTCAAGGTTTTTAAAATTATTATTGTAGTTCTTTTGTTTAAAATGTTAAAATTGTATTTATTTCTATTTTAAATGTATTTGAATTTCTTTAACTAATTGATATCACACTTATTCATCACATCCAGTGAATGAAAATATAAGGTTGGGGTTTCTAATAAAATGAGCAATGAAAACATATAGAAACTTATGTGATTGTAATAAACTGATCAAATGTATGGGTTTCTGGAATATGAAGAATTGTTATATGTCAGATGAAACTAAAGTGTGTTAATAAGTGTGTTAATGTATGTATGTGTTATTGTGTTTTTGTGTGTGTGTGTGTGTGTGTGTGTGTGTGTTTCAGTGATTACGGGTTTGAGCGTGCTTCCAGTCTGAAGACAGAAGGTGACCGCTGTTATCCTGACTTTTGGCACGATCCTGATGCTCCGCCCGATAACTGCCATTTGGGGCAGACCTATGAATCTAGCACAGGGTAACACACACACACCCTCACACATCACACTCACTTACACTGCCATCCTCATTCACACAGACATGTGTATATACACCATCATTTTACATTTAACTTCTGTTAAGGTTTACATTTAATTTCTGTTTAAGTACACAACTAATTTTTTAAGTACACAATTGGGTGTTGATTTTATGTAAAAGAAAATGAAAAGAGTTTAAAAAAAAGAGAATTGATTGAAAGGTGTAGAGAAGATGGTACCCCTAACAAACATGAAAGAGCCTTCTGGAACGCCAATACAAGGTAAACAGTACTAATGCCTGTCATTTGTGGGAGAAAATGAAGGCCCACACTGAAAAAATCTAAACGTTTTTCTGTCCATACTTCCACTGTGAGAACCCTACTGAAAAAAACAGCATGAACAGCTCAAGCTAGTCGTGCTGGTTTAGCTGGTTGACCAGTTAAATCTTAACCAGCTTAGGATATGTCTTCATTTAAATTTGATGGTTTAGCTGGACTAAAAGCATGATCAACCTGACCAAGCTAGACAACCAGTATGACCAAGCTGGACCATTCTGGTTGACCAGCATGACCAGCAACACCAAGCATGACCAAAATCAAATGCAACATACGCTGTGCTGGTCAAGAGCCGGTTATCCAGCTAGCTAACCAGCCTAGAGTATGTTTTACCTAAATGACCAGCTTTCCAACCACCATGACCATCAAAACCAACTACCAGCTAAATGCCATGGGTTTAAAAGGATGTGTAGTGATCTTGTGTAGTGAACTGTTACTGAGAAAAGAAAACACACACAAAAGAAAACATTTGCAAATTGAACAAAGAAGCTGCTGGTGTTCTCAGAGCACTGGACTGAGCCGCCACAGAGCACAGACCTGCTCAGAGACTGCAGTAATCTTCCAAGACTAACCTTGCAGGTTGTGTATACTTGTGTTTTTTCTTTGAAAACCTGCCCAAATGTATTCTAGAAAACTTTAAGGAATGGAAAGAATGACTGTAAAGTGTGGACACACTTAATGCTGACAAAAGGGATATTATAGTTAGATTTGAGTTCATTCATTCATCGTCTGAAACCGCTTATTCAGTTCAGGGTTGCGGTGGGTCCGGTGCCTACCCGGAATCAATGGCTGCAAGGCGGGATCACACCCTGGAGGGGGGCGCTCATCCTTCACAGGGCGACTAGATCTGAGTTATTTCCTTTTAAATGTGTTCTGTTTTTGAACAAGACAAATAATACTTTAAAATAATTACTTTTAAAACGTCTACTTAATGGCTATTTTAACTGACAAGAAAATAAGACACAAATCATGCACATAGACTCTAACACTGCCAGACACACACACACACACGCACGCACACACACACACACACACACACGCACACACACTAAGTGGTAGGATTTCAGCTGTGTTAAGCAGAGCATGACGATGGGGAAGGGAGCTCTCCAGGGGCCTCTCATTTTGAAAACAGGACACACACATACAGTTTTACATGAAGCTCATTCTATGCTGAAATCTGCTGGAGGCAACGTATATGCTGAATACTAAGCAGAATTCATACTGAATGTATTTAAATCTTCTGAGTGAATTCTGATGCATGTTAAAAAACCTCTCCACTCATTTCTTTCCTTGGCTCTGAGATGAATTAGTTTTCTACCTTGAACTCTGATACAAACTTAGCCATTACAATGTTTATCCTTGTTTTCTTAAGATGTTATGTATAAAAGATTTGAGATGACCGTAACATTAAACTATAAAGTTAAGTCCAGGGCCACATTATGATCCAGCAAATGAAATACCAATATTTTTAAATTATATATGTTTAGTTAAGTAGTCAGGAGGTGCTACTAATATCAGCATGGCTTTAGATTGACAACAGCAGAGGCTTTAAAACAACAGGGCACTCACTAAAATTTGTTATGTGTAATGCTCACATTAAAATGTATTTACATTATTGGCATTAATGTTAGTGATCCTAAACTCACATAGAACTGCTCTAGCACCACACCATTTCACTGATACCCCTTAAAGGGAACGTGTGAGATTATGGAAATTTCTGGTCTCTTGTTTGTTTATGTTCAGAAGTTCTGCGCCTTTTAAAGTAGAATGGTATGGGTTTTTTTAAGGGATAAAACAACTATTGTTTGAACTTGTCTGTACGTTTTTATCCACCAGACATTCATTTGTAACTCCAGTTGTTTAGTGTTATAGCACTTTCAGTCTATGTTTACTGTCATGCAGTTTGTGTGCTCCTGAATTTAGGGTCTGTTCTGTCTATTACAAAAATACTTAGTATTACCCACCTATGGAGCAGAAATAGAGCAATATCCTCATCTCAGTTCATGCTTTTCAACATTTGGAGGTTTATTAATTGTTTAAAATCCTCTCAGCCATGAGCAGAGAGAGAATACCGGACCAAGACCCTTTGTTTTAACCCATTTTACTGACACCAGGGCTTCGTAAACACATTAGACCAGTTTCGAACACACAGACTCAAAAGCTAGCAAATGGTGTGGAAACATCCTGAGAACTTTACAAAAAGTGATTAAAGCATATGCATATGAACTGAAACACTGGAGAATTTGTATTTGTAATAAGTATGTATAAATTGGGGGGGCACGGTGGCGCAGCAGGTAGTGTTGCAGTCATACAGCTCCAGGGACCTGGAGGTTGTGGGCTCTAGTCCCGCTCTGGGTGACTGTCTGTGAGGAGTTGGTGTGTTCTCCCAGTGTCCACGTGGGTTTCCTCCGGGTGCTCTGGTTCCCTCCCACAGTCCAAAAACACACGTTCGTAGGTGGATTGGCGACTCAAAAGTGTCTGTGAATGTGTGTGTTGCCCTGTGAAGGACTGGTGCCCCCTCCAGGATGTGTTCCCGCCTTGTGCCCAATGATTCCAGGTGGGCTCTGGACCCACCCTGAACAGGATAAGTGCTTACAGATAATGAATGTATTTATAAATTGTCAAACTTTTATTTCTACGTAAGTAAAATAACGAATAAAATAATTTATTTTGTACTGAGTTACATATAGCCCTTCATATTTAGTCACTTGTTTCTTCTTTGTGTTTAATAACAATCAGTTTTTGGTCAGTGACTTAGTGAGTGAATAGCTCTAGATTTGGGGTTTAACATTTAATTTTACTTGCTGTGCTGATAGATGCTGAATGTATTAAAATGTTTCACTGCAGTTAACTTACTCAGTGCACAGTGCTAAGCCAGGTGATACAATCTTCCATTACTTGTTAACTACATTAAATTCTTAGCACTGGTGCAAAGCTAAACTTCAGCATTGACATGTTGGGCTTGATTGGGATCAGCACCAGCGCTGTTACTGTATTTCAATGATAATATTATGTGTTTTCTTGCCGCAGCTACCGTAAAGTGGTCTCAAATGTGTGTGAAGGTGGCACCAATAAAGAACAGAGCGCCAAGCAGCACTCCTGCCCTCTGCTGCCCCCTAGTGGCCTGCAGCTGGGCATTAAAGGACAGATGCTCACTGTCGCACCTGGTGATGACATCACTTTTGTTGTCCATCAGGAACAGGTACATTGAGTTTGAATGTAAGTGTAACTAATTAGATGCAGCGTATTTTGTGGACTGTCTATACTGAAACTCTCTCTCTCTCTCTCTCTCTCTCTCTGCCTCTACTTAGGGAGAAACCAGCAGCACTAGGTATCAGGTGGATCTGTGGGATGGAGTGAGGGCCATTTATGAGAATCTGACAGTGACGGATGAGCCGATTCAGCATCGCTATGAGAAACCTGGTGTGTATCGAGTCAGTGTCCAGGCTGAGAATGCTGCTGGTCAGGACAAAGCCACACTGTACATACAGGTCACAAGTAAGTCACTCAATTTACTCTTATTTAGACCTGTATAAATACAGTCCTACCCTTGTCTTGTAGATATGCCTGGTCTGGGTCTGCACATTTTGGTGCCTTATAAAATGTTTAAAGCCTTCTAAAATGTTTAAAGAATCTTGTAAGTTAGCAGAATAATTAGTGTTTGTGTATGTGTGCGTGTGTGTGTGTGTGTGTGTGTGTGTTATAGCAAGAAAAAACACTAAAATATGCAGGGTAAGTCAAGCAAAGAGTTGTTAGTTGCATTGAAGTGTAGTTTATGCTATATACAACTGACAGATTCCTTGAGCTCCAAAAATAAAGTATGCTGCTTCAGTATAGGAACACTAGGTAGTGTTTTACCTTAAAATTACAGCTTTAAAATCATTGTGATGCTTTACTGAGCTGTAATAAGGAGACTATAGCTTCTGTCATTGCAACTCTGGGCTCAGCACTGCAGAATAGGCAATATGTAACTTTTAGAGAAGGGCAGCAGCCCCCTTTCGGAGCTGTGGTGTGACTGTAACTGTTCATGTTTAGCTCCTCTGCAGGAAGTCCACCTTGAAGTGGTACCCATCGCAGGCAAAAATCAACAGGTAAACATGACAGCTGTAGTCCTTCCTGCAGACGCCAACCTCACTGTCTTCTACTGGTGGATTGGAGACAACCTGCAGGTACATCTTCACCTTCTACATAGATACACGTTCGTCACTTTCCAGTTTCTGTTTATAGGGCCTCTGTTAACCAGGTGTTATATTGATTATGGGTCATTCACAACATGAGCTGAAATGGGGGTATAAAGTCCACAGAACACTGGGTTGTGGAGAAGTGAAAATGCATTCTCTGGAGTGATGGTATTAGAGTATCATTTATAATCTATAATTAACCATCATCAGTAATGCATACCTGACCTCACAGGACAATGCAATACTTAGTGTAAAGCCATGTTGGGTGAGTATTAAGCATTAGATTATATGCATAGTTACAGCACTCTTCCAGGTGTTTCAACACACCATGTGTGTGTGTGCTCTTAGCCAAAGCTGACCCTGGAGAACAGTCTGCTCACACGGTTTCCTGAAGAAGGAGAAGTGTCTGTCACCGTCCAGGCATCCAATGGGCGCTCAATGGTCCAGGATAGCAAGATTGTACGAGTTTATGGTGAGATATATTCCCTTTACATTAATACTATAGGGTGGCACGGTGGCGCAGCAGTGTCACAGTCATACAGCTCCAGGGACCAGGAAGTTGTGGGTTTGAGTCCTGCTCCGGGTGACTGTCTGTGAGGAGTTGGTGTGTTCTCCCACTGTCTGTGTGGGTTTCCTCTGGGTGCTCCGGTTTCCTCCCACAGTCCAAAAACACATGTTGGTAGGTGGATTGGTGACTCAAAAGTATCCGTAGGTGTGAGTGTGTGAGTGAACGTGTGTGTGTGTTGCCCCGTGAAGGACTGGCACCCCCTGAGTTTCCCATGCCCAAACAGACTGGAGCGCTACCAATTGGTGTCTTTTGATTAAACTCGTGAAAAAACAATTGCCAGGTTGATAAGTAGATTTGTAATTATATTCTGTACATTTCAGGAAAACTGAAACAGGCTCCAAAAATAACCAGTCTTACCTCTTTAAACCTGCAAACAGATTTTATTCATTTATTCATTCATTGTCTGTAAGCGTTTATACAGTTCAGGGTTGCATTGGGTCCGGAGCCTACCCAGAAATCATTGGGCACAAGCCAGGAATACACCCTGGAGGGGTCGCCAGTCCTTCACAGGGCAACACACACTCACACCTACAGACACATTTGAGTAACCAATCCACCTACCAACAGGTTTTTGGGCCATGGGAGGAAATGCACATGGACAGGGAGAGAACACACCAAACTCTGGAGCTAGACTTGAACCCACAACCTCCAGGTCCCTGGAGCAACGTGACTGTGTCACTACCTGCTGCTCCACTGTACCACCCCATACAGAGTTTAGTTTCACCTAAATATTTGAACTAACTACAGTGAATCTGGATTGCAACTAAACTTTGCATGGACATAAATCTCATGAGAGCTAGGCTGGGTTCATGTCCAACATTTGCTCATTCCACAGCTGTGTCCTAAACCACATTTATGGCCTTCAAGCTGGCCTAACGCATTCTTCCATGTGGTCAACATCACATACCGTTCAAAGTCCTGTCTAAAACGCACACACACACACACTGCAGGATCCAATATAAAAATACATTCTTCAGAAGTATTATTTTGATTGGCCTGGATTTTACCACCACCGTCACTGGGCCAAACCTCATCAGCGTCAAACTAGCGTCACCATTTTTTAAAAGGCCTTTTTCTTCCTGCACATGTTTCTTAGCTGATGTCAAGTGACATTACTGTGAGGTAAAACCTTAATGAAAGAAAGAAAAGAGCAACATGATCGGTGCAGTCAGCCTGCTCTTTATTGCTGCATAAATTACTGCCCGCTTTCATAAACATGATGAGCTTTCAGCTTCTTCAGTCCTGTGATGTTTTGAAAAAGTTAGATTTACATTATCCACTGCCCAATTCATTTAACATGTGTATCATCAGAAGTTTACCTCTACAGTACAGTAATAGATGTTAGAGTAGCTGAGTAATACTCACCATCAAACCTCAGTACTTAAAACATTCTGTATCCAGACAGTGCACTAATTCAACAGGCAATGAACATTATAGCTGACTAAATATTATTTTTGACATAAAGTGCCCTACTTGAGTGCAGAATTTGTTATGACCTACACTCTGCATTATAAAGGGGTGTGTGGAGACATTTAGTATTCTGCCTTTGATTTTGATCACCCACTGATATTATATTTTCAGACAAGGATAACTACTTATTAAAATTTAAGCCAAAACAATGAAATAATTTAGTCATGACAAATAATTATCCTCCAAATAATTGTTACATTCTCACAGTGCAGGGAAAGAGAGGTCACGTTATTTACCCTGTAAACAGGGGGAGAAGAATGTGATAAAAGAATTTGTGGTTTGTGCTTGTAGTCTCTTACATGCTAAAACAAAACTCTAGTGAATTAGCATGTTTACTGAAGTTTGTATATGATCTGTGTCTAACGTGTCTAACAATTTTCGATCCTATGACGAAATTGCTAATATGGCTAACAGTGGATAATACACTATGGGATCATGCAATAAGGCAGTGGGCTCCTGTGCTTCAGAGTGTTCTTCTGAGAGTGAGACTCTCTCTAGCACAGGGAGAAGAGGTGTGTATGAGATAAATCTATCCATCTTTTACATGTGTTTATATTAGTGCTGCACTCTAAAACCAGACAATCTGTACCCAGTATGGTGCCCAGACATGTGGCTGCAACTCATGAAAACCTGAACTTTTGCTCTTGTGGCTGAATGCCATAAAATCCTCACAGAATATGTACATCTTGTATAACTGATGTGTTTGCTGTTAAGAGGGATAAATTGCATATTAATACATTTCATTTCAGACAAAATTTAAAATAAGCATCCTGTTCTGTTTCCACTAAGCTTGATTTTGATGAGCTTGTTTGGGCCTCTGGTGCTGCCCCAGGGGGCTGCATTTAGACTGGGGCTTCAAACTGAGGTTAAATATTCATGCAGTATGTCTAGATTACCAGAGCATGATGGGATAGGGTGAGGTCATTCCTCTCAGGGCAGGATTGTGTGTGTGTGTGTGTGTGTGTGTGTGTTTGGGGGGGGGGGGGGGGTCATGGTATAGGAGTAATCTCATCCACACACAGACATGTCATGTTAAGTCCCTGAGTGCCTCTTAGTTAGGTCAAATGTGTCATCTGGTTATTTCATAATGTCTGCACTCACCCAAATATAGATGTGTTGGATACATTATTTATCGAGCAGACGAGCTTACTGTGCGCTCACCTATAATGACCCAGAAATGCTTTGTTCATGCCATGTTGATTTAGAAGTGTTTTATTTGAAGTTGCTCTTGGGGTCAGTGAGTTTTCCATTAGAAACCCATGTTAACCCCTTATTTTCCCCACTTACTAGGTCTCCTCTAATCACACAGTGCTGGAAAGTTAGTGTAGACACATGCTTCCTTTTACATATGTGAAGACTGTCACTACTTATGTTAATGCTACATTGCTGAACAGCTCAGCGCACCAGCTTGTTTGACATTTTCATTACATCTTAAATAGTGAAGTAGTTACAGGTGCCTGGATGAAACTGCTGCAGCGTTTAAGGTGACACAAAGCGGTAAAGCTGGAGATTAAACAGCTAATTTGGCTTCTTCTATTCAATTTAAAATGCTGCCAATTTAACAGAATTAGTGTTGGCTCCTTTTTCGCCAGCAGCTCATTTGATTGTTTTGTCCTACCTTAAAATATGAAGGACATAAATCCAAGTGCTACACCTTGGTTTTTTACTGTTATAGATATTCCATATTGTATATTGTTTGTTCACATCTGTTTATACTTAAGCCAATAAAAGAGGAGAATAGCAGTGGAGAGTCAGATGCAACTATCACAAAGTGATCACATTTTGGCTCAGAGTTCAGGTACGAGGGTCCCTTATCAGAATTAAGTTCAGACCGGCTCTGGATAGGATCAACGCTTAGACATTTGTAACACTTGGGAATACCCCTTGTTTCTTAGGGGTAAACTTACATAAACATGAAACATAGTTTGAACTAGTTTTAGATAACTGCTAAACTGATATGTGAATGTAAACTTATTAAAAAGTGATTATTTAATGACAAGTGGACCTGTTCATCAAATATGAACTATATTTAATATTGGTAATGTTTATATACTTAGGATGCTTTTATATTCCTCTCAGATCGTTTTCAGGTGATTCCTCTGAGGTTCAGTCCCAATCTGGACAGATTTAACCCAAACATCCCTGATTGGAGAGAGGACATCGGCCGAGTGGTCACCAGATTACTAGCCAAGGTGTCTATACAAGCACACACATAAATATTCTAGAGTCATTCAGGATGTTAATGTTATTAGAATTTTATTTTATTAAAACATCTCTGTGCCCTTCCCTTTTATTTTAAAGCCTGTGCAGTCATTAAATTAGTTTTATATATTTACCTGAAACCAACTGTTTTTTTTTTGTTACTGAAAATGACATCAAAACATAGGAGTGGTGTAAATATTATTTAAAAACATTTAACACTCTCTCACACATTGTCATATGATGTGCTTCACTCTCAGTTGTGTGAACAAATCCTCTAAAAGTGCTATTTTTATGTGTGTGTTCTCCAGGTCACAGGAGTTCCTCAGGATGCTCTGGTTACCATGGTGTGGCCTGGACTTCCAACCACAGCGCAGCTCTATGTCCTGCCACCAGAGGGAGTGCCAGCCAAGAGGAATGTGTTTGTAGAGAAGGTATATATACAAACACATACTCACAGGCATATGCATACTCCCATACATCAAGAAAAATTGATCATCTAATAAATTATATCTAATTCATTGATATCAAATTAACAGCACACAGTAAATCTCTTTGGAGTTGAGGTAATGGGTTAGAAATAATAATATACACAATTTTTACTCACTGCAGTTCCTCACTGAGAAATGTCCATACGGCTAAAATTTCAAAACACATGGAGTCAGAATAAAACACAATAGCAAAAACACCCAAAAAGAGTTTTACACTCAGTTGAGATGGAAGATTTAAACTAGCACTAAAATGTAAATCCAAAAAACAATAATGGAAAAGCGTTTTCTGAATGAACGATTACGTTTCAACTGGTTCAGGCCTCCTGTGCCTGCGGCCCCTGCAACTCCCAAAACGACACATTTTGCGTTTTTTCTATTGATATTTCTTTTTTTTTTTTTTTGCATAATATTTGTGAATGCTTTGAATATTAACCCACTCTGTGTGTTGGGGGTGTGTTCATTGTCTATTTCTCTTTCTGTTTCTCTCTCCTGCAGCGTGTGACCACCATAAAACAGGCAATGAGAGAAAGTAATGTGAGTTTTATTGTGAGAGGAGGACTGAGAGTGCTGGTGACTCTGGCAGATTCAGACTCAGGTACTCTAAACATGCACTACTACGACTGTTACCCCAACGCCAGCCCCGCTACGCTAACCAACACTACCCCAACGCCAGTCTCGCTACACTAACCAACACTACCCCAACACCAGCCCCGCTACACTAACCAACACTGCCCCAATGCCAGCCCCGCTACACTAACCAACACTAACCCGACACAAGTCTCACTACACTAACCAACACTACCCCGACGCCAGCCCCGCTACACTAACCAACACTACTCCGACGCCAGCCCCGCTACACTAACCGACACTACCCTGACGCCAGTCTCATTACACTAACCAACACTACCCCGACGCCAGCCCCGCTACACTAACCGACACTACCCCGACGCCAGTCTCATTACACTAACCGACACTACCCCGACGCCAGCCCCGCTACACTAACCGACGCTACCCAGACGCCAGCCCCGCTACACTAACCGACGCTACTCCGACGCCAGCCCCGCTACACTAACCGACACTACCCTGACGCCAGTCTCATTACACTAACCGACACTACCCCGACGCCAGCCCCGCTACACTAACCGACACTATCCCGATGCCAGCCCCGCTACACTAACCGACGCTACCCAGACGCCAGCCCCGCTACACTAACCGACACTACCCCGACGCCAGCCCCTCTACACTAACCGACACTACCCCGACGCCAGCCCCGCTACACTAACCGACGCTACCCAGACGCCAGCCCCGCTACACTAACCGACACTACCCCGACGCCAGCCCCGCTACACTAACCGACGCTACCCAGACGCCAGCCCCGCTACACTAACCGACGCTACCCCGACGCCAGCCCCGCTACACTAACCGACGCTACCCCGACGCCAGCCCCGCTACACTAGCCGACGCTACCCAGACGCCAGCCCCGCTACACTAACCGACGCTACCCCGACGCCAGCCCCGCTACACTAACCGACGCTACCCAGATGCCAGCCCCGCTACACTAACCGACGCTACCCCGACGCCAGCCCCGCTAGACTAACCGACGCTACCCCGACGCCAGCCCCGCTACACTAACCGACGCTACCCCGACGCCAGCCCCGCTACACTAACCGGCGCTACCCCGACGCCAGCCCCGCTACACTAACTGACGCTACCCCGACGCCAGCCCCGCTACACTAACCGACGCTACCCCGACGCCAGCCCCGCTAGACTAACCGACGCTACCCAGACGCCAGCCCCGCTACACTAACCGACGCTACCACGACGCCAGCCCCGCTACACTAACAGACGCTATCCCGACGCCAGCCCCGCTACACTAACCGACGCTACCCCGACGCCAGTCAGTCTATGTTAATTCCCCGCATTTCTGAGCTTTGTTTTGTGAAGCACATGAAGCAAAAACTAAACTGGACACCCACTTTCTAGTTGTAAATGCTGTAGAGCTGAAGATATACAGACCCTGCTGCAAATTGATTTCTGGCCACACCACTGTTCTGACGCTGTAGCTGCATTTTTATGATAAAGTTCTGTAACATGTCAGCAACGTCTGAATATTTTGACGATGCCAATATGGCACCCTGGTTAAGAAAGGCTTGTCTACATAATCAATCAGCTATATTTTTAGATTACTGTATACACATACTGTACATATAGGTTCCATTAATATCAAGTATTAAACCTAAATGCATTCCAAAAAAAAATCACTTGACCGAAAAGTAAAAAATTTAATGTTGTATTTTAAGGACTAGTAACTACTGACTTGTCCTCCCGAGAACCAGAGAGTGGTGGGTCTCTATCTGTGTTTGACCAGTATCTTCATCTTCTATACTCAGTTATATTGGAATCTTTTCTCCTTCTTGTGTGTTAAAGGGTTTACTATGTTGTGTTCTGTGTGCTGTTATTAATGGTGTTAATGCACCTGTGCTTGAATCAGGCTCGTACAGCTGGAAAACATTTCACTATATACAAAATTCATTTTAAAAGCATTAAATCATGTCTCAACGTGGTCAAGCAGTTTTTACCTTTACGTTTCATAATATATTCAAAATAACGGATAGTAGACATTCATTAATTTATAGTAGTTACTGAACCAACATGAAGGACTTATATTAGACACCAAAGTCAAGTAATCAATGAATATTTGAATGTAGTTTCTGACCCATTTGTTGCAGTTACTGAACAATCTATAGAAATTATTTAATAACTCAGAGGAATTCCTAGGTAGTTTGTAGTCTGTTCTGAATAAATCATACTAATAAATCATACTAAATATAGGATAATCATAGTAGATATTGAGCAGCATGTTTTAAATGTTTTAATCAAACTGTAAATCTGCAATTTAAAGACTTTAAACATGCTCCATTTCTTCATTCCAGTGTGTTGTGCCTACATTGCCAGATTTTATAGTTAATTGTCTGACATAAAATAAAAATGACATAAAAATGACATAAAAATGTATTTAAAAATAAAACATTTTTAAAAGAAAACAGGAAATAATTGTACAGAATTCCATTAGATGAACGACACAAAAGGCTCTATTCAAGCACTGGTTATACCTTAAAAAGTAAAGGTTCCTCCAAAAAAGAAATTTATTTATTTTGTGTGATACCTGTGTGTGATGAGCAAATGCAACAACTTGTTTGCCTGTATGACATACCTTGTTAATTTTCTTTGAGAAAACATGTGAACACATCTGCTACAGGGAACAAATGTTTAATGTTGTATTTTATGGCAAATTTATAATAATTTATAATATTTATCTTCCCCCTAATACAGCACCCTCCATAATTATTGGCACCCCTAGTTAAAACGTGTTAAAAGTCTTATATAAATAATTTTTTTATTGCAGAAGCATGGGCTCCTGCAACCTTCAAACTAAAGTGAAAAAGAAAAAATCCTGACTAAGAAATAATTATTTCCCATAAAATGACCTTTTCCACAATTATTGGCACCATTAACAATTTCTTGGAAATAAATATATTTGAACCATTTATGTCATTTCTACTGTAGTGTATAAAGTGGATCAAAGTATGAATTATTAACCTTTAATTGACTGAGAGGAGCTAGATTGTGTGACTTGTGAACCATTTTTGAGTAGATTTGGCCACATGTTTAGGGTCATTATCTTGCTGAAAACCCATTGACAAATCATCTGCAGCTTTTGGGCAGAGGTCACCAGATTCTGATTTAAAATGTCTTGGAATTTCAAAGTGTTCATGATGCCATGCACCCTCACAAGGTTCCCAGGGACTTTGGAAGAGAAAGAGGCCCAGAGCATCACTGATCCTCCCCCATACTTCACAGTGGGCATTAGGTGTTTTTCTACATACTCATCCTTGGTGTTACACCAGACCCACGTCTAGTGTTTGTTGCAGAAAAGCTATATCTTGGACACACGGTCCTAGCTGAAGTCCCAGTACCACTTAGTGAACGTTTATGTTAATGATTGTAAGTGAGAAAAGGCTTTTTCTGCGCATGCTTCTCAAACAGCTTGTTGGCATATAGATAGCACCTGATCGCCGTTATGAAGACTTTCTGACCCCAAGATACTACTCCTTGATGCAATTCTCTAACAGTGAGCTTTGGAGAACTTTTTACTGCTCTAACCATCCTCCTCACTGTGCGTGGTGGCAAGATAACCTTGTGTCCTCATCCATTGCTTGTTCGCCACTGTTCCCATTGTTTTAAACATCTTGATGATTCCTCTGACTGTAGATATGGGCAGGTGTAGATGAGTGGTTATTTTCTTGTAGCCATTGCCTGACTTATGAAGGTTGACACAAATCTCACTTGAATAGTGTGTTCATCTTTCAAATGTTGAAGCATGGATAAGAGAAATGGGCTTCTGTGTCACGTAATATTTATACCCCGGGGAAACAGGAAGTGATGTAAAGTGATGATTATTAATTAGAGGTTCCAAGATACTCCGATCAACTTTGTAAACTACAGCAGAAATGGCAGAAATTATTATATTACATTTATTTTCTAAGATTTGTTAGGGGTGGCAACAAGTGTGGAACAGGTGATTTTATGAAAAATAATTTCTTAGTCACGGTTTTTTAATTACTTGAGTTAAAGGTTACATTGTTCTACAATTTTCAGTGTGAGATTATGCTTCTGCAATAACAAAAATTATTTATTTTAAGGTTTTTAACTCTTCGTAACCAGGTGCATCAATAAAAGTGCAGGGTGCTGTACGTTGAATTCAGAAGAAAAGAAATATTAAAATGTGTCCAATATTTTACTTAGAAAATCAACAACGCATTAAAAAGAGTTGGAGTGAGAGTGTGGTTTTTTTTTCTACATTTTTATTCATAATACAGATACATATAATACATATAGATTCCAGTTATTAAGCCCTTACAATGAAGAATATCAGCAATTTAAATTTTTTAATAGCAATGCTTGCTTGCATGCTGAGCTGAGGAGATTTTTCATTGTGAGTGTGCGATGGAAATGGTACATGGAAAAATAGAGCCTAATAAATAAAAAAAAAAATGCTTTAATGGGTGCTGAATTGTAAATGGGGACATCAAACAGCATTTCAGGCTTAAGACTGAAAACTTCACATTAATGGATCTTCATCTACTTTTATCATCACAATGAACAACAATAATAATGATACAAAATATTATGTATTATTGTAATTATTTTTATATGATTTTTGTTTATTACAAAGCATTATTATTATTGTTGTTGTTGTTGTATATATTTTTATTAATATTCTGTTGTTGTTGCTTACTGTGATGAGAATAAAAATAGTTTATTTTCTGACTGCAGGCTTTAACACTGGTGTTGCAAGTCCAGGTGTTTGGGCTTTGGCTGGAATTCTGCTAGTGACTGTTCTCTCTACTGGAGTCTTCCTCTTGTACAAGTTCAAAAGGTACATTTCTGATATTAAAAATGTATTCCTAAGTCAGCTGCACTGATTATAATGATTTTTGTTCTGCTTGTTCGGATTACACTTTCACCTGACTTATGTGTCCAGAATTATCTGCTCTAAAATGTAAGATTCGCTAAAGTCATAGTTCAGAAAAAAAATCAAATTCGCCTAGAACTTCCTTAAATATTGTTGATCAGCCAAGACATGATATCTGGAGTTTAACCAATATACAAGCAGCTGCACATGAAACTGTCACCATGTACATTACCAAGAGAAGTGTACACCCCTCAGTCCTTGAGCTGTGGAGCAGCGAGGATTAGCAGGACAACATCAGTGCCCAACCTCATTGATGCTGTTATGATTGGATGTGATTAAATCCACACAGCAATGTTCCAACATCTGGAAGTCTTTTTAGAAGACCAGAGGTATTACTATCACTATGGGGGAGAAACCTCCCCTTCATTTACTTTTAATTTCAGAACAATAGCTGGCCTCGCTCTATACAGTTCTAGTACTGGGTACTGTAGGTGTGCAGTCTGCACATTGGTCATGGATGAGCCCTAAGCTTCATTATTTGTTAGATATCTTAACCTTGAAACTCCAATGCAAAGTAAAGAACAAGCATCAGACACCCAGCTGGGTCAATTTGATATTTGGACAAATCATTGCTTTCAGTGGTCACCTGATTGTGTTTCTTCATGAATGCACCTGCAGTGGATTGCCTTGCAGCCCGTCCCCTTCTGGACTCAGTGACGCATGACTCAGAACGTATGAATAAACCCATATGTAAATGTTTGGACGGCCCTGGTCAACAGACGTTTTGCTGATTTTCAAAAGGAAAACATGTTGTTCCACAAAAACAAAAAGAGTATATATATATATATAATAAGTTTAGTAGGTGTAGTATTCATCCATCCATTATCTGTAACCGCTTATCCAGTTCAGGGTCGCAGTGGGTCCAGAGCCTACCTGGAATCATTGGGCGCAAGGCAGGAATACACCCTGGAGGGGGCGCCAGTCCTTCACAGGGCAACACACACTCACACCTACGGACACTTTTGAGTCGCCAATCCACCTACAAATGTGTGTTTTTGGACTGTGGGAGGAAACCGGAGCACCCGGAGGAAACCCACGCGGACATGGGGAGAACACACAAACTCCTCACAGACAGTCACCCAGAGCAGGAATTGAACCCACAACCTCCAGGTCCCTAGAGTTGTATGACTGCAACACTACCTGCTGCACCACCGTGCCACCCTCTGACTTTTCTATGGATTGTTCCATATCCATAATGCACTCAGTAATATTTCCCTACCAGTGTTTTCTCTGTACAGAATGTGTTGACTTATATTCACTTAGAAAATCAGCAGAACGTCAATAAACCGGGGTATTATTATTATATTTGCACATGATTACAGACACACAAAACTGAGTCACATTTAACCTGAGGTCTGGCTTGACCAGAGTGTAGAAATAGTGTAGAAATGCATGATCACAGCCTCATCTCCAGTTTTCTGGATGCATAGCAATGTAACATAACACAACATGAACTACAAAACTGTAACAGGAAAAACTACAAAAGCCATGGTTCCTTGCTGAGGCCAGAGGAGGGCGGCCTAACGCGTCCCTGGCTGCGTTTCAGAAAACTGCCGGGCCGCAATGTCTACGCCCAGATGCACAACGAGAAGGAACAAGAAATGACCAGCCCTGTCAATCACAGCGATGACACACAAAATATCATTCAGGGGGAGGAGTTTATCGACGACGACCTGGACTCGCAGACTCTAGGCAACGGCCGAGGTACAGACTCATATCCTTTACTTCAGACTCAATGTTTTAAAAAGCAGCCAACAGAAAGTACAATAATGATCATAATTTTGGACACATTCTCTCATAAAAATATTTTCTCATTTCAACTATAACCCCATTTCAAAAGTAAAAAAGTGTTAAAACTTTGCAAAATGGAAATAAAAAGAAAATGCAAATCATTTCAAATCATTTAAACACTTAATTGAAAACAGTACAAAAAATAATTTTCATTCATTCATTCATTGTCTGAAATCGCTAATCCAGTTCAGGGTCACGGTGGGTTGGAGCCTACCCAGAATCACTGGCCATAAGGTGGACACACACCCTGGAGGGGGTGTCAGTCATCACATGGCAATAAACACTCCCACATTCACTTGCACACTCACTCCTATGGACACTTCTGAGTTGCCAGTCCACCTACCAACATCTGTTTTCCTCCACCCAGAGGAAACCCTATTATTGTTTTTTGTAAAATATTTGCTCATTCTTAATTTAATGCCAAACACAGGCATCATTACCACTGCATCACCTCTTCATTTAACAACACTCTGTTTGGGAACTGTGGAGACCAAATGCTGACGTTTCGAGAGTTAAATATTGTCCTATAGTTGCTTGATATAGGATTTCAGCTGCTCAAATTTTTGGGTCACTCAGACTCTTTTACTGTGAAGCCATGCTGTTGTGTAAGCCATTACCAAAAATAAGCAACGCCTTCCCTGAAAATGAAATTGTCTGGATGTCTGGCAGCATAGTTTGCCACGAAACCTACATATATCATTCATCATTAAAGGTGCCTTCGCAGGTGTGCAAGTCACCCATTCCATATGTACTAATCCACCCAATAATCATCACAGATGCTGACTTGGAAATTGTATGTTGATAAGAAGCTATATTGTCCCTCTCCTCTTTTAGTCTGTAGGCCACAGCACCCATGATTTCCAAAAAATAATTTAACATTTAAATTTGTTCAACCACAGTACATTTTTGCACCTCACATCATCATAAATAAGCTTAGGCCAAGAGAAGGATCAGGTCCACTCGGTTAGCCACACCTACTTCATTGGTCCACCTTGTAGATGCAAAGATGCAGAAATAGCTACTGATGTGTTGCTGCACAGATTGTGTTGGTCATCTTCTAGTCCTTCATCAGTGGACACAGGATGCTGTCGGCTGGATGTTTTTGATTGGTGGACTATTCTCAGTCCAGCAGTGACACTGAGAAGCCATTGTTAAGTTCTATTCGACTAGATTTGTTTTTGCTCTAGAGGATCCCATTACATTTTTATATAAATGGAGATTATAAAATTACTGTATACATGGATCAGCCCTTTACACTGTTCATTAAAGCACCGAATGAAAGCAAACCAAGTATGCGGAACAATAGCTAGACTACAATGTGTAATTGTAGAACTACAAGGTTCAACTGTTTGATAAGTAGAGTTGCTAAAATGGAGAGTGTGTGTAAAAACCAAGAGATAATTTTAATATTAAGGCTGATCAGTTTATGCAAACATGCACAGAATTAGAAGAAACTGAACATCTGTGTCCACAATGGGTGCACCATAAAGCTGATTAATTTACTCATTACATAGAGTGCCTATAAACTTGTGGACATGTAGTATGTGTTGGCAGATCTAAAGAGTCACTAAATGATTGTTGAGGATGCCTAACCTGTATATATTTTTTGTACTATGAGTTTAAATGCCTTTCCTTTCTGTCCCCATTGCTAGGCAATCACTCTGGCGTAGTACTCAGCATCACTTCTAGGGAGCTCCATAGCTACCTGAGCAGCTGATGGCCTGCAGGGGGCAACAGCCGCCAGCAAAATGGACAAATGCCTTTCAGATCAGATCAGCCCACCAGTGACCCTTAACACACCTGGACAAGAGAAATAAAGAGAGGAGACACACCTGCATGTGTTCACCACCACAGGAGAACCTTGTCTAACTCATCCTCTCTCTTTCTCTCTCCAATTCTCTGTCTCTGTCACTCTCTCTCTCTCTCTCTCTCTCTCTCTCTCTCTCTCTCTCTCTCTCTCTCTAACCGTCACAACTGTAAATCTCTCTGTTTTTTTTGTTCCAGAGAGAGGATTTGGTGCCCACAGCTGCACTGAACACACCACACACTAATTCACATTTAGTGGACCCTCCAACATGAGACACACACACACACACACACACAGAAGCTGAATCCCAAATGACCCCTTACTCCCTACAGAGTGCACTTCGTTATTACAACGTCATTAGTGTCCTCTTTATGAGCTTCAGCTACATAATAATTCCACTATGTAGGTTACACTTGCAGATCACAGCTCATCAGTTGCTACAGTTTTTTTTATGTGTGTAAATATCCTAGCAACACCACTGTCCAATACACCCATACCAACACACACACACACACACACACTGCCATGTCATTGTCGATGCTGTGCTAAGAATGGTTCTGCAGTTCATAAAATGACCAATGATGAATGTGGTTAAGTCAAATAAGAATCTGTGTCGCAACTGCAAGTCTGTGGTTTGTAATTGTATTCAATATAGTGGACTTTATGGTTAAAGTTTCTAATAAAGTGGCCAGTAAGTTGAGAGTTTCTAAAAATGTGGTTAGTGAATTTAAATAATAGGAAGCACTTTTTAGATGGACAGAGGGGGGAAGTACAGAGGTTTTCCAACAATTTGTGAGTAAATAAGTAAAATGAATTTATACAGCACTTATCAAAGACTATGGTCACAAAGTGCTTTACAAAATAGGTCGTCCTGCACAATCTAAAATGAACAAAACATAACAACAAAACATAAAACACCCTGTAAGACCATAAAATATGAGACAGTTGCTTGATGCATTATCCAAACGCTTGCTTTACACATTAAGCCTTTAATATCTTTTTAAAAGGCTCCACCGAATCAACAACTTTTAAAATGTTAAGTAGTGTGTTCCATATGCCTTCAAATGCTTCAGTTAGGAACATGGAACAGAGAGCAGATTCAACTTACTTGACCTAAGAGAATGTGCTGATACGAGTGGAGATGAAGTAGATCAGCTATGTACATGGGAGCTTGACCATGCAACACTCTATAAGTAAGGGTTTAAACTGAATCCTTTGATCGACAGGAAGCCAAAGCAGAGATATTAATAATGGAGTTATATGAGATTGTCTGTTTGACCTAGTAAGCAACCTAGCTGCAGCATTCTGTATTGCCTGCTGACACGCTCATTGGGTCAGTCAGAATATCACTCTTTGACACAGAAAATCGTTGGAACTGAAAGAAACTTTGTGTGTGTGAATGTAATGACGATACATGTGATTATGATATTAAACCGAAGGTTTATCGGGGAAAACGGTACAATTGAAAGGTTCTAGTGCCCTCTTCGGCCACCTTTAGCCTGGATATAAAATGAGATACAGTTGGTCATGGAGGCACACAGGTTCTATATGGCATCCTGCAGCACATTTGCCCAGAGGATCTTGCAGCTGGGCCTGTAGATCCTGCACACTCATAGGTTGCAGTAGCTGGCATTCCTGCTGCTCCAATAAATTCTTGATTGGCGATACATCTAATGACCAGACATGCCAAGGAACTGCTGCAATTTGACAGAGACATTTGGTGAAAACTTTGTGACCAAGTGTCATGCAATAGCTCCCCAGATCATCACACCAGCAGCTGGGGTGTGTGTCATTCCACAGCAAAGGCAGGGTTAAGGTGCTCACCACGAGGCCTCCCTACTCAAATCTGATCACTGTCACATCCCAAACAGAACCTGGATTTGTCTCTGAAAATTATACGGTTCCAATCCGTATCAGTCCAGATCTTTCGTTCAAAGTCTTTCAACTGAGCAAAGTGTCTTCGAGTGAGTCGTGGAGGCATGTCTAGCAGCCAACAATCTCTCCCCAAGAGGTTCACTTCTGCAAAATTACTTCTTGAGAGCATATTATAGGGTAGTGAGGGGAAGCACTTTTACATGCTCGTGTGGTAGAACCCAGTGTCTCATCAGGCCACACCCATAATCATATGCATATCGCTGCTGTACAATTAAAAACATTTATCTCCATTTTTGTGAATTTGGGGTATGTCCATTGAACACAGCAGCAGTCCTTCACAATTTATGAAAATTATACGATGAATGGACCAATAGAAATGCTACAAAATTATACAAAATATAATATTTTAACATTGACATCCAGTGAATGTTAAGAAGGGTTTTTCCTTCTTGTGTAAAGGTACTGTTTTGGGAGATGCATGTTTTTAAATGAACAGCAACAATATCTGCCAGAGACATAACTGCATACCAAGGTTCTGACATTTCTCTCTGTCAAGTATTGTCAAATATACAGTTCTGGGGGGCTCTAATAAAGAATCAAGCAAAGGTGTTTCCAATGAAGTGGGTTGAAAGTAAAATATAAGGGGTCTATGTGTAAAAAGCACTATTTGATTGTATCTTCATAGTGTGCTACCTAGGAAGTATCGAGTGATTTGAGATGCAGCCACATTTACACATTCATTGGATGAGGCGAGTCCAGTCTGTCTTCTTATACTTACTCTTGCTCTCTCATACCTCCATTCTTTAGGGACCAGGGGACACCCCCCCTACCTGCTTCAGCACTTACACCTTCATAAACACCCAGGGACCACCCCCTTATCTCATCAAGAGTGCTCTGATTGGCTGTCCCAGGAACACTCTTGCAGAATGTAGAAATCACTTTTTTACATGATGACACTAGTGGTAATTGTGGCCTGTGACGTGCCCTCTTCTTTCAGACATTTATTTCTTTGCTTGTCCATTCTTTTTGTCGGGTTCCAATGCTGTTTTATCTCTCTCTCTCTCTCTCTCTCTCTCTCTCTCTCTCTCTCTCAGGCCTGTTTGGTGTTGTGGTTGTTTTAGAATTCCCTTCAAATCTACTTTTTTTTTTAATACTATGAGGATGTGGTTGAAAATGTGACCAGGATGAGCAATGATTTTTTTTGATTCAGGGGTAGCAATGTATGATAGACACAGCCAAAGGGAATCAATGACTACAAGATGTTCTACACTCTATCCAACACTTCAACATTTCTTCAATTTCTTTTTTTTTGTGTGTGTTCTTGTGGTCTTGTTTTTTCTTCCTTAAGGGTAATTACACTTCATCAGCCATCATTCCTCAGCTTTCAATGCAATAATAGGCAAGATGCTCCTCTAATCGGAGTCAACAGGGAACGATTTTGTTGTTTTCCTTATTATTTTACAAATTAAAAAGACTATTGCAACAATAAAAGAAATCAGGCCGCCAGAAGACAATAAAAAGGAGAGGGAAGACGGGAAACAAAACATTATCCAGCTGATCAAATCCTGCTGTGCCTCATTTTAAAATCCCTTCTTGGAGGACTTTACACCCTGCAATGGCCGTCCATTTATTAGATGTTCTTTCATCAGAATTGGATGTTTGTTCACAAGTTTTTGACGCCAAGTCAAAGTGGTTTGGTCCCCAGTGTAGCTTTTGCTACCCATTTGTAAGAGTTCTGCAGGTGTGGTACTGTATGTACAAGCCTATATTAGGCAACATATGACAAGAGGTTCCCTTTCATTTGGCTTGTGTGTATATAGATATGTGTACAGATTAAAACACTATAAAGTCCAGTTGTACATAGCCCCTCACACATCTGGTGGTTTCACACTGAAGACCAAAACCTGCACACTTTCCCAAATGACTCTCACCTGGGTTTATGACTTTTCAATAGTTCAGTAAAGTTTGTTGCATAGTTTAATCAAGTCACTTCAATATTTTCTCACCACCACATCCCAAATTCTTCTCGTCTTTGTCTCTTGTCTAAACTAGAATTGTATTATTTCCCACTGCATTTAAAATGATCACTCGTCTGTACAACATTCACTCACCAGATCTGTGTTTGAAATGCTGCACTGTGCATAACGGCATTGTGTTTTATTCATTATGTGTTTTTTTCTTTAATGGTAACTGTTGCTGGTGTGCAGTCAGGGTAGTTTGAATGGGTTTTTGATGAAATCCCATGCCTCTGAGCACTAGTCTATTTTCTGGTTAAGAGATCAGAAATAGACAAAGATATTATCTCACTTGCACTAATCACATAGCAATTGTTTGTACTGCAATGTCCAGAGGGGCTTAAGGACCACTCCTCCCAGTTTGGGAAAACAAAGAGGCTGGCTACAGCAGAAAACCGATTGTCCAGGGAAATATTTTTACTAAAATCATGAAAGCAGTTACTTTGACCCAGAATTAATTAATGTGTGTTGAAATCTTGAAATAAAGAGGTTTCACTAGGTCAGAGATCTTCAAAACTGGACCCAGGATTAAGGTTCCACGTCAGGATAATGAAGTCCAACAAGTATGGCAGTTACAGCTGCAACTGCTAATGTATCTAACTGCCCATGTATGGCATCTTGCCAGCTGGTCATTTCAAAATCCAGCATGGAACCTGGATTTGAAGTCGTCTGCTCTTGGGTCTATGTTTTGAATCTCAAGAACTGGTGACTCAACTATGACATAGGGCTGCATGATATGGGTGAAAACAAGTATGGCAGTTATTTTTGCTATGTATTGCTATGGCAATATTGGTGGGTCAATAATGTTTTTTTGTTTGTTTGTTTGTTTGTTTGTTTCATTTTCTTTTTGACCAAATTCACAATATGTCCAAAAGGTCTTGGATACCTGCTCATTCAGAGTTGTTTTTGAAATATTATTTTGTACCGTTTGCTACAGTAACAGCCTGTATTCTACTGGTAAGTTTTACACTATATTGTACACTAGCTGTGGTAAGGATTTGATTGCATTCAACCTAAATTCATATACTGATGTTGGGTAACTAGTTCTGGATAACAAGCACCTCTCCGTCTTATACTAAAGGCATTGGATGGGGCTCACCAGTAGTGAACACAGATCCACTGCCATGAGGCAATGTGGGACCTTTCTAGGGCATCTAACAATAAGATCATGTGCTACTTCACACGGAATTTCATGACTTTCGTGGTATCTTTGGGGCTACAAACTGCCCATATACAACACCTGTGTCCACAAATAGTGCACTTTAAAATAGTTGAATCCATTATTAAAAGGGTGTACAAACTTTTGGACATATAGTGAAATGTACTTTTACTCACAGAAATGCTCTTCTGGAACTGTGATCGAGATGTGGTCATAATTCTCACACCACACACATTGGGACTTGATAGAGGAGTCATCTACATATAAATGCCTTCACATTAACTAAATAACACATTTTATATATTGTACTGCTTTATGATGACCTGAGTCCAAGTGGTAAACCCCCTCAGCACAGCAACAACTCCAGACAAATTGGTATGTCTAGAGTAAAAGTGCAGTCAAAATATCTTGGCTTAAAACCAAAACATTCTGACAGTTATGTCTACTCCCAGCCTCTCTCTATATATATACACACACACACATACACTATTAAGGTTATGCTGATATATGACCGTAATATAAGTCTGCAGATATTTTATTTCTGTGCACAGCAGTTTGGTCTGATTGCAGCAGAATCTGAACTGTATTAATAACTTATATCTTTTGTTTTGTACCTGTATATGCACACATTTGACTCTGTAGTAGAAGTAGTGATGTGCTGTCTGTATTTTCACACCCTTTTACGATGGAAAGAAAGGAGAATTTAGCAGAAATGAGCTCCGTAGGCATTTTCAGCTCTTTTGAAGTCATGTTAGTTACCCAGATTGAAAAGAAGGCAGAATACAGCAAGGCTGCACTCCTTCTCTGAGCGGACTGATCTCGAGCTGCTCGAAAAGACACTTGTTGCAAACACAAACCTTGTGAAAATTCACAGTTTTACTGATACTGTAATTTGTTTAATTTGCTTTCTTTCATTTTTCTTTCTTTCTTCATGTAAATGAAAACTGCAGAAAGCATACTGCACTTAACATGTGTGTGTGTGGATGGAAATACACACCCATAACTGTATAGATTTGTTCTAATGGTTTGATCTGTTCAATAAAAGTTTAACATTCTTGAACCCGTGGTCCTGCATCTCTTTAGAAAGACTAGCGATGTGTCCAAAATGGCTTCCTATTAACTATTCTCTGTATTTCTCACTATATAGTTCAAGTATTATAGGGAAATTAATTAATGAGAGTACTGAATGATTTTGGACACTGCCTCGTGGTTCTTTAACCAAAGCAATGCACTGCTATCCACTCGTGTCAGCTGGTGTACATGGGCTGTGCTCTTTTGTGGTGCATTGTGGGATTGTTTGAGTGTACTAAACAAACAGATCCCCAAATAGTGCGTTAGGCAGTAAATAGGGCACCGTTGTAGGACACAGTGCTTAGATTTCATCTATTGGTTAAACCTAACAGATGCTGCTTTCAAGTACAAGTCGGGTGGTAGCTTCCACTGAGATACAACTCGTTCTCCCGACTTGGTCGTGTGGTTTGTGTGGGAAGTTAGTGTGGTTTCGTGTATCAAATTCCAATGTATCCGACTTCACCTTCCGACCTCAGAGGGTGTCCATGTGGTTCCTCTTGGTGTGAAACTTATTTTTTCCAATAAAACTGACACCACTTGCATGCAGCATGAGAATGGGAAAAGGGTTTTGGAGAATGATTTTTTTAAATCTTAATACAAATAAATTATCGGTTTACTAGCACACTCAAACCCTGTCCACACGGATCCATACATTTTTAAAAACAGAATTTTGTCTGCATTTTGGCCTTAATCCTGTTCACATAAAAACAGCGTTGAAAACTAAGGTATTCACAAACACTCTCCAAGGTCAACATTTTTGAAAATTCCACTGTTCTCATGTGGATGAGAAAAAAAAATGCTATTTTGGAAATGCGTAGTGGAAATAGTATGCACATGTTGCGGTGGCATAAATACTACATAGCGGAGTCAATGATAATTAATTATTATTTTATTAATAATTAATTATTTAATTCATTTTGGTAAACTCCATGTTTGGGAGTCATTAAATAATATGTAGTGTCTTTACCTGTCCAATTTTTAGCTTAGACAAGTTGGTCATCATGTTAGATGACTTTACATATTATATAGCAGAATTAGCTAGAATTAATTATTATTAATGAATTATGCTCACTGACCCGCTGTAGGTTCTTGGCTCTGAAATTGAATCTGAACTAAAAGGAATAATTCCGTACAAGAAAAGTGCACAAACAAATAACCAAGGATTGGTTTTATCACACAACTGGTTTATTAATAATAATATCAAATAATGAATATTGATCATACATTCATATAATGGAATTACGTATGGATTACGAATGGAAGTCCATGCAGGTCTCGCCTGGCCCTCATCTCAGAAAGTCACTCTGAGGGTGCGTGTGGCTGTCTTCTCTGTCACTGGTCCAGAAGCTTTGTCATCACTTTGAGAGTCAGAGGTCTGAGGTCTCCTACAATGCTCTGGCTGTGGCGTTGAATTTTGCTGAGTTAAACTATAGCTTTTCTTAACCTATAGTTTTCTACAAGCAATAAAATTAAGATAGAACCTCTGTTCTATCTGGATCACACTTGAGGGGCCGAAGACAGTTTAAGAAAGCCATGAGAGTCTGACACTTGCAGAGTCATTTCAAAACCCGAGTCATTTTCCTCTTCAGCCTTGAAAAGTGTAAAGTGAAGTGAAGGTGTGTGAAAAGAGGAGGCGAAGTGGGGAAAGAAGCCCTTTTCATTTGGCGCCACTGGGCTTTTTTTTAACTAGAATTTAGAAAACCCACCTTGAAGACCTGATTGGAGCCTCTCTTGCTCCTGATTGGCTGCTACCTGTACCTTGGTAGTGACATCACATAAAATGTATTATCCTTGACAAGACAAAGACTTGAAGACCATCCCTTTTTGAATGAATGTCCCTGGATCCTGAATCATACTTTTGCAATATAAAAGATTATATGTTAACACAAAGTAATATCATAAAGAAAACCGTGTTTTACATAATTATTAACCAAATACACACATAGTATGTGGCTACATTGGTTCTACATAAGTTCATATAAAAAAGAAGTGACTTTAAACACATGTAAATTAATCCCACCCATTTTTATTGTCCAAATGGAATTCATTTCACACAGTGGTACACATATGTAACTTCAAACCAGTTTTTAATTAAGCAGTTTTTACACAGAGCATAAACTGATCCATGGGAGTCCAAAAGATTCTTCTCTTGACCATGTGTGGCCTTGGGTCATAAAAAAAGGGTCCCTATAGAGTGTTTTTTATGACTCTGCTCTGTGTTATCTCAAATTCCATATGCTGATGCAAGCAGGGGATGTCTCTGAGAGCCAGCTAAAGTCTGGGTGTCAAATCTCAGAAAGCCAAATTTCTTATTAGATATTAATACACATCCATCATATCACACTACAGATGCTAACATCAAACAGTGTGCATGCCTCTAGCTGAAATACAAATAACTCCTCTCTCCCTATAGGTTGAATTACATAACTCATTAAACTACCACTTGTACATGCAGTTAGTACAAGATTTCAGATTCCCACAGATTCCCAAAGATTTAGATTCAGTAATTCCATGACTTCGAGTGATTTGGGATTGACAACTCTGTTTCTCTTATTCTTAGTGGTGTTTTGACATCTCTCTTTAAGAGGTACTTTACTGGAGTGACATGTTTGTCTGAGTTTGCCAGTTTGTTTTCAATGGGCAGTTTTCAAGATGCTTAAAAATAGGCTGACACATTTGTGGGCAGAAAACAAACCCTATGCTAAGTCAGATGTTGCCCTAAGCCTAGACACAACCACAGGTTACACTTCTATATGTGATAATTTAATGAGTTTAACCTGGCCACACTGTCAGTTCATTTATTCATTCATTGTCTGTAATCGCTTATCCAGTCCAGGGCCGCAAGGTGGGAACACACACTGGAGGGTAAGCCAGTTCTTCACAGGACGACACACAAACATTCACTCATACACTCACACCTATGGACACTTTTGTGTCGCCAATGCACCTACCAATGTGTGTTTTTGGACCATGGGAGGAAACAGGAGCACCCAGAGAAAATCGCAACAACCCCAAGACCCTGAAGCTCTGTAACATCATCATTCGCTGTTGTGACACTGTCCTGCCCATGTGTGTTATGTGCTGTATCATATATCACTTGTCTATTGTGACAGGACAGATGGCTATTGGTTTTGAGCTTTCCTCTTTGTTGCAAGGGAAGAAGAATGTATGGAGATTCTCAGTAAAAGACTGACCAGTGTAAGAGTAGATATGAGACTTGGCCTCAACATCATAGAAGGAGACCACACCCTCTTCATAATCCACAAACACCCCCACCTTCTGCAGAGCCTGCTTCAATGAGAGACGGATGCTGGGATTGTCCAGAGCCAGGTACTCTGTCTCATTCCTCAGAAGCAATGTCCAATATCCCTGCTCTGGACTGATTGAAATCATCCCCTTCCTTTTAATAGATCCTCTGACCACCCCTAAACTCCACATCGTTTTCCCTGTGACTTGCACCTCATAGTAAAACCTCCCTGAGGAGAAACTTTCTTTTCCCAGCACACAGGCAGACGTGTCAAATCTCTCTGGGTTATTTGGAACATTTTGCCTTGTATAACCGTGCCACACTTGCTTACCATCTGCAGACAGGATTAGTTTAGGGTAAGCTGTGTTAGGGTCCAGAGTCACATTCACTGTATACAAAGAGAAAATAAACATGTAGGAATAAATCTGCATAGTACTTTTAGTCCTTTTCATAATAAGCTATATTTCAGAAGACCTTCCAAGAATATATTGTGTAAGTAATAAATAGTGTTTACCTGCATATTTTGTATGCTGTTCTCCCAAAACTGTTGGAAAGAAGGAGCAAAATAATATGACTGTTCAGTATTCAAGACTTTAATAATTTGTACTTGCATACCATTTTTCAGGAACCCAAAGATAGGCAAGGCAAGTAAGGCAAGTTTATTTAGAGAGCACCTTTCATACAGAAGCAATTCAAAGTGCTTTACAGAAAAAAAGAAACAGTTAAATTATTAAAAGCCAGAATAAAATCATAAATGTCCAATAAAAAAAATTACATAAAAAGAGTAAAATGATTAAATGATTAAAAATGATTAAAAAACTTTAAAAAAATAAATAAAAGAAAAGAAATGCCATTACAGAAAAGTGCAGAATATTTTAAACTGAGCTGTAAACCTGCTCAAACAGGAATGTTTTAAGTCTTGATATAAAAGTCTCTAAAGTCTGGGCTCTTCTAATATTCTCAGTCGGCTGGTTCCATTTAAGAGCGGCGCCGGAGCTAAACACTGCCTCTACATGTTTAGTTTTCACCTGAGGCAGGACTAACTGACTAGTTCCTAAAGATCTGAGAGCTCTGCTCGGTTCATATCTCTGTAGCAGATCTGATAAATACACTGGTCCTACCCCTTTTAGACATTTATAGACCAGAAATAACACCTTAAAGTCTATTCTGTAATAGACTGGTGTCCAGTGTAATGATTTGAGAATGGGGGTGATGTGATCTCTTCTTTTGCTTCGAGGGAGAACTCTGGCAGCTGCATTTTGAATCAGCTGAAGCTGTTTAATGGTCTTTTTGGAAGCCCAGTTAAGAGACCATTACAGTAATCAATCCTGCTAGAAATAAAGGCATGGGTAAGTTTCTCCAGGTCTGGTTTTGTCAGAAAATCTCTAACCTTACTTATGTTCTTAAGATGGAAAATGCTGATCTAGTAATCACTTTAATGTGAGACTAAAACTGAGATCTGAGTCCATTAATACACCAAGGTTGCGAGCCAGTTCTTTAGACTTGAGGGCTCTCGAGTCCAGATACGTAGCCAATCTTTGTCTCTCATTGCTGTTCCCAAATAGTATAATCTCAGTTTTATCTTTATTCAGCTGCAGAAAGTTGTGTCCCATCCAGTTTGTGATGTGTTCAAGGCACTTGCTTAATGAGTTAACTGGACCAGAGACATTGGGGACAGTATCATCTGCATAGTTGTGATAGGACAGCCCATAGTCTTGTAGAATCTGGCCACGAGGAAGCATGTATAAATTAAATAAAAGTGGACCAAGAATAGAGCCCTGGGGGACACCCCAGGTCACTGGCATGTTCTCTGAAATATTATTTTCTATTTCTACAAAGTAGTTCCTGCCTTCCAGGTAAGAAACTAACCACTTCAGGACTGTTCTTGAGAGTCCAACACAGTTTGCGAGTCTATCTATAAGAATCTTGTGTATGTGCACTATGTGTATTTTGGAGGAGGGTAGGAAACACCGGCTCCACACTTCCCCTCACTCTTAATTTCAAGGCCATGCTGTAAAATTGACTTACAATTTGCAACTGTAGGGGGAGCCCAGGAGCAAAAATACAAAACACTGTGTGTCTGGGTATAGGCTCCACTGCGACTCTGAACTGGATAAGCGGTTACGGGTATCTATAGCCACTACAATCTACAGTATGCCACAGTTGATCTGTGAACGTGATAATATCAAATTTATATAATTTCACCAAACATAAAACAATAGACAAAATTACCCACCTTCAGGTATAGCTATAGCTACAGTCTTGGCAGGCGTTCCAAATTTAATATTAGCAGTGGTAGATGACGATGATGATGTGGTGGTACATGATGGGGAGACCTTCCTAGGTTTTGTACTGTGCAATGTTGATTTTGACACTAGAAAGAAAATCAAAGCTCTATTTTATAAAATAACTAAAATAAATAAATAAATAAATAAAATAAAATAATAATATGGCAAACTCAACATTTTTTTGACTTTTCTGCAAATTTCTTGTTCAGTATCATAAAAGACGAAACAGGATTCCTATACAGATATTTATAGGTATTGCAAGAGATGTTTTTCTTCAAATTACCAAGCTGAAGTTATTGAAATCTGATTATTTTTGCCTTAATGTGACACAAATTAGATATTTTTTTCAGGTCTTTGTGGACATGTTAAGTCAGATTTTGTCAAATCAAATTTTAATCACTTATATATGCAGTCCTAGATTGGATACATATCCGATTCGAAGGTATGTCACATAAATGTGAATGGTCAGATAGGATTTCATGCAACTTTTGTCTGTATGCATGTATCAAGAGCTTTTACATTAGCCAGCACCAGCAGCAGGGCCAAGCATAGAGAGGCTCAACTTGTGCCCCAAATAGTGCCATACTCCCTAAATAGTACTTCACAGATTATAAAAACTACTACACAGACAGAGCACTACAGTCTGCAACACAACACACTAGTTCAACTGAAAGTTGTGAGGCTTAAACCCAAATATGCATGGCTTTGTAACTCAATATACCATGCACTTCATGTGTCCAAAAACTGTTATTTTATGAACTACACCGTGTAGTACATAGGGTGTAGAGTAGCATTTGGGATTCATCTGATTTATGGCATAGCAGCAAAGGTAAAACTATTACATAGTGTTCCGTTAAAGACTGGTACAGACCACTTACATATGAACCATCAAATGTAATCTGAGCAAAAATTGGAATATGTGAATGAGGCTTGTAAAGTGAATGTAGTTAATTACAAACCGGATTCCAAAAAAGTTGGGACACTAAACAAATTGTGAATAAAAACTGAATGCAATGATGTGGAGATGGCAAATGTCAATATTTTATTCGTAATAGAACATAGACGACAGATCAAAAGTTTAATCTGAGTAAATGTAACATTTTAAAGGAAAAATATGTTGATTCAAAATTTCACAGTGTCAACAAATCCCAAAAAAGTTGGGACAAGTAGCAATAAGTGGCTGGAAAAAGGAAATTGAGCATATAACGAACAGCTGGAAGACCAATTAACACTAATTAGGTCAATTGACAACATGATTGGGTATAAAAAAGAACTTCTCAGAGTGTCAGTGTCTCTCTGAAGCCAAGATGGTAAGAGGATCACCAATTCCACCATTGTTGCGCAGAAAGATAGTGCAGCAATACCAGAATGGTGTTACCCAGCGTAAAATAGCAAAGACTTTTAAGTTGTCATCATCAACCGTGCATAACATCATCAAAAGATTCAGAGAATCTGGAACAATTGCTGTGCGTAAGGGTGGAGGCCATAAAACTCTACTGGATGCTCGTGATCTTCGGGCCCTTAAACTGCACTGTCACTGCACCTCAAACAGAAATGCCACTGTCAAGAAAATAACAGAATGGGCTCAGGAATACTTCCAGAAAGCATTGTCAGAGAACACAATCCACCGTTCCATCCGCCGTTGCCAGCTGAAACTCTACAGTTGTCACGCCTGTAGCAGCGGACGTCTCGCTTCCTCCCTCTGATCAGGACACTGCAATACTTGACTCTGGGAGAGACTTAGAGAACTTCAACTCCCAGGATTCAGCTGATGGTCACCTGACATCAACAGCCAATAGAACTCCTCTCACACGATCCAAGTCACCTGAGTTCTGATTCACAGCTGTTTCGTTTTTACCTTAATCACTCACTCACCATATAAACCCGGACTCTTTCCTTCACTCTTTGCGAAGTATTGCTAACTCATGTTACGTACCGAGCGACCTTTATCTCTGAAAGCCTACCCGTGTATGACCCTTGTTTACGTTTCTCTGGACTCTGTGTTTTGGATTACGGACTGCTACTATTTATTACTTCGTGTGTCTGACCCTAGCCTGTCCCTCACTATTCTTTGGATTACCCCTTTTGTTGTAATTGTCTTCTCTCTACGGTGTGCTTTGCACATCCTGAAAGTAAAGCTCTTTTTGTTAAACACCCGCGAGCGTCTCAGTTGTTTACCAAGCCTGACAGAATACTTCGCCTTTAAAATGCAGACGGCGGGTTCTGGTGATTTAACAACTGCGATCGGAAACCAAGGTCAGTTGTTAGGAGAACATCACTCCATATTGCAGCAATTGTCTGAGTCGGTCACTCTATTAAGACAACAGCAGAGCCAGCAACAAGAGCAGATGGCAGTGATTTCTGAACATTTAAAAAATCTCGTTCCCCAGCGACCTTTTGCGCCTCTGCTCGAGCCTCCGTCAACCCCGAGTGAAGTTTCACCTGTTTCTGTTCCATCATCTCCTTATAGCGTGAGTAAGCCGGAGAAATATGACGGTTGTATGGACAAATGTCGTGGATTTTTGTTGCAATGCTCATTATATTTCAATAGCTCCCCTCCATGCTCTGATTTCGCTCGGATATCATTTCTAATATCGCGCTTAACTGGTAAAGCTCTCGATTGGGCTACGGCCGTGTGGCCTAACATACAGAGCATTTCCTATGATCGTTTTGAAAAGGACTTTAAGACTGTTTTTGATCGTCCTAATGAGGGGAGGTCTAATGGAGAAATAATCGCAAAGATTCGTCAAGGCAGTAGATCGGTGGCCGACTATGTTTTAGAATTCCGTATCCTCGCTGCTGGTAGCGGCTGGAATGAACCAGCATTAATAATTGTTTTTCGGAACGGACTTAACGGGGATATTCAGTCGGAATTAGCCTGTCGGGATGAGAATCTCTCATTGGAAGGATTATTTGACCTGGCTATTCGTTTGGACCATCTTTTAAGTGCTCGTAGAAGTCGCAATAGTGGAAAGACATCCCAGGTTACCCACATTCCTAACTCACGGCAACAACACCACAGAGTAACTACTACACCTGGTTCTTACAATAACCAAGCATCCGAGTATCCTACTCCCATGCAGTGTGATTCGTCACGGCTTACACCAGAAGAGAGGATTCACCGTCAAGACAACGGGTTATGCATGTATTGTGGCGCAGCTGATCACATACTTCGTCAGTGTTCAGCTCGTCCACGCAAATATCAAGCACCTCTTTCTGGAAAGCACCCGACAACTCCGCAGAGAAAATTGGTGAGTACCGTCACAAAAGGACTCATTTCGAGATCATTCACTATTCCTGTGGACATTCACTGCTCTCAGGCTTGTTCTTCTATATTTCCAGCGTTGATTGATTCGGGAGCAGAGGGAAATTTCATCACTGCGGCAGTGGTAGAGGACTTGAAGATACCTGTTATTTCCATGGAGCAATCTCTACAAGTATCAACTATAGATGGAGACCCTCTAGGAACTGGTTTGGTGTCACAAATGACTGTTCCTGTACTGTTAGAGACAAGTGCTTTGCATAAAGAAAAGATCAGTTTTTTTGTTATAGACTCATCAGACTACCCTGTAATTTTGGGCTTACCTTGGCTAATGAGACACAATCCTGTTATCTCTTGGTCCGAAAGGGAGATTTTGTCTTGGTCTCTGCACTGTTTTAAGCATTGTCTGTCTAGACCCCATATCAACATTCATTCCACTTCGATTGAGAGCCCTGAGACTAGTATCCGGTGTGATATTCCTCATGAATATAGAGACATTAGTGAAGTCTTCAGCAAACTCAAGGCCATTTCACTTCCTCCACATCGTTCATACAATTGTGCTATAGACATCATTGAGGGAGCTGATCTTCCTAAAGCTCGGATTTATCCACTTACACAAAAGGAAAATCAAGCTATGGAGGAGTACATAAAGGAAGCCTTACAACAGGGTTTTATTCGTCCCTCTACTTCCCCAGTATCGGCAGGATTTTTCTTTGTAGAAAAAAAAGATGGGGGTTTGAGACCTTGCATTGATTATAGAGGCTTAAACCAAATAACTAAGAAATTCACATACCCTTTACCCTTAGTGCCTGAAGCGTTGGAACAGATTAGAGGTGCAAATGTCTTTACTAAACTTGACCTCCGTAGCGCTTATAATCTAATAAGAATTAAGGAGGGGGATGAATGGAAGACAGCTTTTTCGACTAGCAATGGACATTATGAATATCTAGTAATGCCGTTTGGTCTGGCAATCGCGCCTTCGGTCTTTCAATTGTTTATCAATGATGTTCTGAGAGAGATGCTGGGAAAGTTTGTAATCGCATATTTAGATGATATATTAATTTATTCACCCGACATTAAGACACATGTTCAACAGGTTCGTCAAGTCCTCAATAGATTACTAGAGAACCAGTTGTACGTAAAAAGAGAAAAATGTGAATTCCATGTACCCAGAATATCGTTTCTAGGATATATAATAAGTAATCAAGGGGTAGTCATGGATGACAATAAGGTGGACGCTGTTATTAACTGGCCAGTTCCCACTACCATAAAGGGTCTACAAAGTTTTTTGGGGTTCGCTAACTTTTACCGCCGTTTTATTAGAGATTATAGCACAATTGCGGCTCCTCTGACCTCCTTACTTAAAGGGTCCCCTAGAAAGCTCCAATGGAACAGTTCTGCTGTCACTGCTTTCCAGAAGCTTAAAGAGGCTTTTACCACAGCACCCATACTTCATCATCCAAATCCGAAGATACCTTTCGTGGTGGAAGTAGATGCTTCAGATGTCGGGATTGGAGCAGTTCTATCCCAACGTTCAGAAGGTGATAATAAACTTCATCCCGTAGCATTTTATTCTCATAAATTAACGTCGACGGAGAGAAACTACGGTATAGGGGACAGGGAATTATTAGCCATTAAATTGGCTCTCGAGGAATGGCGTCATTGGTTGGAGGGGTCACTACATCCCTTCCTAGTTTTAACGGATCATAAGAACCTAGAATACGTACGTAATGCAAAAAGACTCAATCCTCGTCAGGCTCGTTGGTCTCTTTTTTTTTCACGTTTTCAATTTACCATTACTTACCGCCCGGGTTCTCGTAATACCAAAGCTGATACTCTATCTAGACAATTTGTCATGGAGGAGGACTTGGAGAAACAGACAGAAGAAATACTGTCACCCGGGGTGGTAGTAGCGGCAGTTAGATGGGAGATTGATGAGAAAATTGATAAGGCATTAGAAACCACGAATATTCCTCCTCAGTGCCCTGTCGACAAGAAATACGTCCCTAGGGAATTCCGAGATTATTTAATCACTTGGGCTCATTCTTCAATTTCCTCTGGTCATCCAGGAGAGAAACGTACTCAGGAACTCGTAAAGGCTAGGTATTGGTGGGAGAACATGTCAGTTGATATTCACCGTGTTGTAGCCTCCTGTTCAGTTTGCGCACAATGCAAGACACCAAAGACTTTACCTGCCGGGAAGTTGCATCCATTACCTGTTCCTAACCGTCCATGGTCTCACATTGCAATTGACTTTATCACTGACTTACCCCCTTCACAACATTTCACCACTATATTAACAGTGGTAGATAGATTCTCTAGAGCGGTGAGGTTCATTCCATTTTCCCAGATTCCTACAGCCTTTGAAACTGCTGAAGTTTTGTTCAATTATGTGTTCAGAATGTTTGGAATTCCGGAAGACATTGTGTCAGACCGTGGTCCACAGTTTACTTCCCAGGTTTGGTCCGCATTTTTTGAACATTTGGGAGTAAATGTAAGCTTGACTTCTGGTTATCACCCTCAGTCTAATGGACAATGTGAAAGAGTTAACCAGGAATTGGGTAAATTTCTTAGGATATATTGTTACAAGAACCAGACAGAATGGGTTCGTTTCCTCCCTTGGGCCGAAATGGCACAAAATTCACTTGTAAACTCCACAACAGGTATTACACCATTTGAATGTGTGTTGGGTTATCAACCTCCGATCATGCCTTGGACAGCGGTGACTACTGAAGTTCCAGCTGTGGACAGCTGGATGAAAAAAAGTGAACAGGTATGGGAACTTACTCATCAACATATTGAAAGAGTTATAGGAAGGTATAAAGACTTTGCTGATCGTCACAGAAAAGAGACTCCAATTTATCAGCAGGGAGATCGGGTCTGGCTTTCTACAAGGGACTTCAGATCTGAAGGCGGTTGCAAAAAACTGACTTCTAAATATATTGGTCCGTTTAAGATTATTGAAAGAATCAATGAGGTTACATACAAGTTGGACTTACCTAAACAATATAAGGTTTCTAGATCTTTTCATGTGTCCCTTTTAAAGCCTGTGGTTCCAGGTCCGTTAGACGAAGAGATACCAGGTGAGACACCTCCGCCTCCGGTGTTCATGGATGGAGATCCGGTGTACCAGGTTCGTGGGTTGCTGGATTCCAGGAGGAGAAGTGGTCAACTGGAATACCTGGTAGACTGGGAGGGTTATGGTCCGGAGGAGAGGAGTTGGGTTCCTGCCAAGGATGTTCTGGATCCTGCATTAGTTTTAGAATTTCACCATCTCCACCCGGACAGACCAGCACCTCGTCTTAGAGGACGCCCTAGGTCTCAACCACTTGGCTCGGGCAGGGTGTTTACTGCTCGACGTTCTGGGAATCGTCGTGGGAGGACTTCTTCAGGTCAACGATCTCTTGACTTAGGTGGTTCAGGAGGCTTACCTCTTCGTTCCGGAGCGAGTCGTCCTGTTCGACCTCGTCCTTCAACTGCGCCGGACTCCTTGGGGGGGGGTACTGTCACGCCTGTAGCGGCGGACGTCTCGCTTCCTCCCTCTGATCAGGACACTGCAATACTTGACTCTGGGAGAGACTTAGAGAACTTCAACTCCCAGGATTCAGCTGATGGTCACCTGACATCAACAGCCAATAGAACTCCTCTCACACGATCCAAGTCACCTGAGTTCTGATTCACAGCTGTTTCGTTTTTACCTTAATCACTCACTCACCATATAAACCCGGACTCTTACCTTCACTCTTTGTGAAGTATTGCTAACTCATGTTACGTACCGAGCGACCTTTATCTCTGAAAGCCTACCCGTGTATGACCCTTGTTTACGTTTCTCTGGACTCTGTGTTTTGGATTACGGACTGCTACTATTTATTACTTCGTGTGTCTGACCCTAGCCTGTCCCTCACTATTCTTTGGATTACCCCTTTTGTTGTAATTGTCTTCTCTCTACGGTGTGCTTTGCACATCCTGAAAGTAAAGCTCTTTTTGTTAAACACCCGCGAGCGTCTCAGTTGTTTACCAAGCCTGACAACAGTGCAAAGAGGGAGCCATTTCTAAGCAAGCTCCACAAGCTCAGACGTTTGCACTGGGCCAAGGGTCTTTTTAAATGGAGTGTGGCAAAATGGAAGACTGTTCTGTGGTTAGATGAGTCACGATTTGAAGTTCTTTATGGAACACCGGGACGCCATGTCATCCGGACCTGAGAGGACAAGGATAACCCAAGTTGTTATCAACGCTCCGTTCAGAAGCCTGCATCACTGATGGTATGGGGTTGCATGAGTGCTTGTGGCATGGGTAGCTTGCATGTCTGGAAAGGCACCATTAATGCAGAGAACTATGTTCAGGTTCTAGAACAACATATGCTCCCATCTAGACGTCATCTCTTTCAGGGAAGACCCTGCATTTTTCAACAAGATAATGCCAGACCACATTCTGTAGCAATCACAACATCATGGCTACGTAGGAGAAGGATCCGGGTACTGAAATGGCCAGCCTGCACTCTAGATTTTTCGCCTATAGAGAACATTTGGCACATCATAAAGAGGAAGGTGCGACAAAGAAGGCCCAAGACGATTGAACAGTTAGAGGCCTGTATTAGACATGAATGGCAGAGCATTCCTATTTCTAAACTTGAGAAACTGGTCTCCTCTGTCCCCAGACGTCTGTTGAGTGTTGTAAGAAGAGGGGGGGGGGGTGCCACACAGTGTAAAAAAATGGCCTTGTCCCAACTTTTTTGGGATTTGTTGACGCCATGAAATTTTGAAACAACATATTTTTCCCTTAAAATGATAAATTATCTCAGTTTAAACTTTTGACCTGTGATTTGTGTTCTATTCTGAATAAAATATTAGATGTTGGCACCTCCACATCATTGCATTCAGTTTTTATTCACAATTTGTTTAGTGTCCCAACTTTTTTGGAATCCGGTTTGTACCTGCATCAAAATGGATCTGAACAAGTGCGGGAAATTAGAAAAGCCGTCATCATCAGATGATACCCCCTGACTTACCCGTCTTAGCTAATTTTTTCAACTCTTTATTGATTGATTCCTGAAGCTGTGACAGGGCTATTCTCAGAGTCTTGGTGCTCAGCTGAGTGTCAATTCTGGCTTGAGTCCAGTTCTTGGTGTCTAGAGGACTGCAGATGGATGGGTAAATCTACAGTAAAGCAGGAAAGAGGAGAAATTCCCCCAGTATGTTGATTACTGTTTTTTTTTTTGTTTTTGTTTTTTTAATTCTGAAATGTAAAAGACCTCTGTCATAAATGTCTGACTTACTAATTACCTAATCAAAGACATAACACTTTATTAAAAACTTCACATGAACAGGTTCTATTCTTCATTAAAAAAAGATATAAATAATATGCACAGCGCTCATTCCATTTCTGCACATTCCATTTGCTGAGGTGGATTCCATTCCTTTTAAAACTTTGTGAACTTTGCCTTTATGTTCAAACCAAAGCTTGTGCATTTTTCTAAATTGTCCTTATCTATGTTTCAAGGCCATTCTATGCTTCGCATACTCCCATCTGTGCAGTTATTGACTTGTGTCTTTCTTTGTGCAAAAAATGTCCGCTCATACCTGGGTTTTTTCCAGGAGTAGTTGGAGATATCACTGGTCTGTGCTAACAACAGCTTATGCTTTTAATTAGGGTATTTCATTTTAATAATTTTATGAACATTTTTAACCATTTGATACCATCAATATACTGCATTACAATCAAGAAACAGAAGGTATCTGACCCGTAGAAGGTGGAGGTGGTCTTCAGTGTGTGAGAGCTGCTCCAGCTCAATGTCTCTCTTCTTTAACTCAACGATTTCCTGCTCCAGCTCTTTAATAAAGTCTTCAGCCTGCCTCTCTGCTGCTCTCTGCTTCTCCTCCATCACGTTCAGAAGCTCAGCCTGGCTTCTCTCAATGCAGTGCACCAGAGATCTGAAGACTTCCAGGCTGTAAGCCTTACTTTTTTTATAGCTTTCCTGTGGGAAGCACAAAAACAGTCACTGACTGTGTCTGTAGATGATCACCATATGTCCAATGTTTTGATATCAATCCAATGAATTGATATAAAAGGTGGACCTTGAATTGTGCACATTTGTACAATCTCCACACTGGGACACTCTGCAGAAGCTGAATTTGAACAGGAAACCATCGTGCATAATGCCAAGTGTGGGTTATGGAGTATGAAACTGCAGTCTCCTGATGGAGCTCCATTCCTTACCTTTGGGATGAAATGGAGTTTAACGGTGACGTGCAGGATTTAGGTTAAAACGGATTGTGAGGATGGTTCCTCACTATTTGTTAGTTTTCTAGTCTGTTTGCATGCTGGGAACTGGTCTAATGTGCTTATGAATCTCTGGAGTCAGTAAGAGGGTCTTGGTCCAGTATACTAGGCCTTCTCTCACTCTCTCTCATCTTTTAAGGTGGAACAGTAGGTTTAAGGGGAAAAAAATACTGTTGTTTGTCCATGGCTGAAATTTAAATTGTCTTAAGTTTTATTCACTATTCACTTTACCACAGAACTTCATTTGTAACTCAAGTTGTTTAGTTTTGTAGCACTTTCAGTAGCGCAGTTAGCTGTCTCATGAATTTGGAGACATTCCACTTTCCAAATTCTAAATCGCAAAAATAATCAGTAATACCCACCGATGGAGCAGGAATAAAGCAATATCTTCATCTCACTTTGTGCTTTTCAATGGAGTTCTCTCCCATGTGTTTAAAGAATGCCAGATGCCTTTTCCCTGCCATGTCTAGGATACCGGACTGAGACAGTTTGAATTTTTACTCAGTTACTGACACTGGGGCTTCATAAACACATTAGACAGGCTTCATGAACTAACAAATGATGAGGAAATAGCCTCAGTTAAAATTGTGAATGCCACCTTTAATCCACTTGATCCAAATCCATGATCCAAAAGACAGTCCTCACTAATTCACATAAGTGTTTGAAAATATAATCAGAAGAAAATATTCACAGAAGCTGTTACTGTAGCTAATGGGAACACATTAATGCTGGATGAGCAGGTGTCCACAAACAATACAGTGTTCCTCTGACCATCTACAAACAAGTGACGGCTAATGAATCAGTGAAACCTTGTTGCCCTTGACAGAGTTCTGGATCTCCTGGATCTTCTTTTGCCTAAACTCTATCATCTTCTGAACATCTTCTTGCTTCTTTACAAGGTGTGTCTATAAAGAGACGTCTTCTGTGAGCTGTCACTGACCATGTATAAACACATAAATTAGAACAATATATATATATATTATTTTTTTTATGTAATATTTAACATTGCTCACCTGCCTCTCCCTACTCTCCTCCTCTATAGAAACTGTGCTGTCATTCCTGTGGTCCGTCTCATTGCAGAACTGGCACACACAGGTCTGGTGGTCTCTACAGAACTGCTCCAGAGGTTTCTCATGCTTTGGGCATATGTAGTCATCCAAGTTCTTTACAGGGTCAATTAGCTTATGCTTAATCAGTCTTGGTGCACTTTTGTGGTTTTCCAGGTGAGTCTCACAAAATGATGTCCCACAATCTAGGCAAGACTTCACAGCCTTCAGTTTCTGCCCAGAGCAAACATTACAGGGAACGATGGCGTTGCCTCCCCCTTTTTGCCACTGAAAATAATGCACCACTGATCTGAATGATGTATTTACTTTCAACTCTGGCTTTGTGTGAAATTTCTCCTTACAGATTGGGCAGCATTGGTCATCAGTATTTATCCAACATTTTCTGATGCAGACCAGGCAGAAATTGTGTCCACATGGAGTAGACACTGGATCTGTGAGCACATCCAGACAGATACAGCATTTAAACTGCTCCTCCAAACTGATGCCGATGAAAGTATCCATTACTAAATGAAGTAAACAGAAAAGTCCATTACACACTACTGTAGGTGAAACGTGGAAGCCTGTCCCTACCACTGGACTTTTATAAGTGTTTGCCACTCCTCTGAGGGGCTTCATCAGTTCACATGGGAACCTTCTTGGCATATGAACTTCTGGCAATTTATTTATGCCGTCCCTTATCAAGTATAAATTGGACATTTTTTTTACATTAAGAACAAGGGAAGAATAATATTTATTACTATAAATATACTAAGTTGTATTTACTTTTTGCAAGTGTAATTTGAGGGCGGCACGGTGGCGCAGCAGGTTGTGTCGCAGTCACACAGCTCCAGGGGCTGTGTGGAGTGTGGTGTGTTCTCTCTGTGTCCGCGTGGGTGCTCCGGGTGCTCTGGTTTCCTCCCACAGTCCAAAAACACACGTTGGTAGGTGGATTGGCGACTCAAAAGTATCCGTAGGTGTGAGTGTGTCTGTGTCTGTTTTGCCCTGTGAAGGACTGGCGCCCCCTCCAGGGTGTATTTCCGCCTTGCACCCAATGATTCCAACTGGAGTCAAGCTATCCGCACTTTGGAAACTGACGGTCAAGCCATCCGCGCTTCAAATCCGAATGCACGTATAGGCGCGTCATTACGGTTTTTCATTGCGGAGAACACCACATCCGCTTTGGGACAGATAGAGAGTCTGAAACCCGCGTTTGAGCAGCGATGTCTCTGTTACTAAATAAATGCACGCAATGCTAAAATGGACTAAATGGGCTAAAATTAACAAACCATTAGGAATATATTTCATTTTAAATCACTTTAAAGAGGCAAAACACGCTTTGATTTTATTATTTCATACATTTACGTATTTTTTTACTTTTCTATAAACACTTAACTGGCTTTGAATAGTAATCCTGGTGGACATGTAGAAATACAGATTACATTTTACTGTCATTAAACAGAGGGACCTAACTGTATAATATTCTCATGGATTTATACTGAATACCTACCAATATGGATTTCTCAAAAATTACCCAAAAAATTACCCAATTACCCAAAAAATTACCCAAAAAAATTATACGTGCATTCGGATTTGAAGTGCGGATAGCTTGACTCCAGTTGATTCCAGGTAGGCTCTGGACCCACCGCGACCCTGAACTGGTTAAGGGTTACAGATAATGAATGAATGAAAGTGTAATTTGCTAACGTAAGTTAAAACAGGATGCTAACAAAGTATGCAGAGAAACAGGTGGACTACAGTCTGTAATTGTAGAACTACAAAGCGCTCTTGTATGGTCAGTGAGCTGACACCTTGTGATAGAAAATAAGAGTTCCTATCCAGTCATTGCTCAGTGTGTAATATAATACAAAGTAGATTCATAGAATGTAAATTGTGATGTCTTCTTACCTGAACGAATCTTTCTTTCTCTCAATGGCTCTTCCTTGTTTAGAGCAAATACCACACAAATCTGGAGTTCAGTTTCGTTATCGCTACATATGAAAGGCAAGGCGTGGTCTATGTTGCGTAGCGATGCTAACACTGTAAACACCTGCCCACCTGCAACAACCAGGTACAGATAACCTGTTATTTACATTTCATATGTAATATAAACTCGTGTCTAGGCGTGATACTTTGTTTTCTAGGGTCCGTGGGTTGGGTTCGTTTCCCAAACAAGAATATGACACACTGTTAGTGGTAAATACGACTTTGTCCGCCGTTCGGATGCACTTTTCTTGTGGGGATATAGGTATTTCCCCGTTTCCGACATCACTAGTAGGCAGCATTGGGTTGGTTCAAGTTCACACTGAAATGTTAATAATTGAACCAAAGTGAGTAAAATGCATTAATGAATAAATCTATTACAAAACTATTCATATGACATTATGTAATTTATATTAATTATGGAAGTCGGTCTCTGCTATATAAAGCAGCCACAGGCAGGTGACGTCAAAAACACTCATTACAGGGACACCTGTGAAGTGTGGGGTGTATTAGTCTGAATGTGAACACACAGTTCTCGTTGCTGTATTGGAATCAGGAAAAACTGACAAACATAAGAAATGAGCAACTTTTCACAAAGGCCACCTTGTTACGTTCATAAGAACGGGAACGGATTTCAAAAGAAAAGCCAAATGTCACTGACAGAAAATTAATGTAATAATTCAATGAATGAATATATAAATAAATAATACATAAATAAATGTATACATAAATAATACATAAATAAATCCATAAAATAACTTCTGTAATTTTTATTCTAAATGTTATTAAGAGAAATCATTCAGTTTGCATAAAACATTTTCACTTCATAATACCAGTACACCTGATTATGTCACTCACTTAACATCAAGTCATTCTGATGTGTCATTTAAAAATAAAGGCCCTGTGTAGGGCCCTATCTCTGTAACTTTAATTTGAAATTTAGATAATTATCAAAAGGAAACAGAACAATTGAAAAACACAAAGAAAATTTAATTTCATAATAATAGTACACCACTTGATTATCAAGTCATTCCGGTGTACCATTTCAGAATAGGACCACTGTAAACCATTACATTTCAGTTTTATTCACTCTGTATGTTGAGATTGTTACTGAAAAGAATCCACCTATTTGCACACACCACTTTCACTTCATAATGATAATACACCACCTGAAGGAGTCTCTCACTTAATACCTCACTACTCAAGCACACAATTCATATAAAAACTGTGATAATGAAATTGTTTAATTGTTTCTATCCACACTTCAAGTCCTCATTTAGACGTTAAAATTAGAGTCTGAAATGCCAACAGTAGATCCTATGACAAAAATGCTAATGTGTCTAACTGATTCTATCAGTCCTTTTCTTCTCCTTAAATTACACAGCACAGTGCTTTACTCCCCTGACATAGAGAGGAGGTAGGTTTCTGTGATTTTGGGTGTTGTAAACTCTCTCCTTAGATAAGTATATTCATCTTTCTCTTTCTACATTAGTGCTGTGCTCTGAAACGTTCTCTGTGCTTCTTCAAGATTCAAGGTGATTACAGATATCCATTGACAGTAAGACTATGGCTGTTTTTTTTTTTCTTTTTTTTTTAAGCCATGTCTGTAGCACTCACTGACATCATGGTAAGTGATGGAAAACAAACGCTATCTGAAGAAGTTACCTGGCAAATATCATTACTCCCATGAAAACATAAAACTAATTTGGTGGGTATTGCTTATAATTATGTTGCTTATGAGCACCAAATTAAACAGGCCTTTATATGTTCTAATCTAAAGGAACATGCAGGCGTAAATGAAATGTCCAGTGATACAAACATACAGTTTATTAAATAATAATAATAATAATAATAATAATAAAAATCTGAAGAAAAAATATTATCACCCAAATAATTTACTCATACAATCTCATTGCTTTCTACCATTTTTAAATCAATGTATGGAATAAATCTGGAAAAAGATATGGAATCTTTTTTTGACAAATTGTACAGAAGATCTCAACAAACTACTTATTTACAATGAACTTCCTCCTAGCCTGAACATTACTGGAACAGGAAAGATATTTCCCCAACTTGTTGCCACAAAGTTAAAGTTAAGATGTTGCATTAACACTACACTAAACAGAAACTTATGGGTCTTGTCTAAGCTTTGAAAAACAGTGCCAGGTTGTTATCCTTCCAACACCAAACTTTGCTATTGACATTAGCATTCCAGTAGAGGGAGTTTTTCTGGCATTTGCTACACCAAGATTCACCTGTAAATCTGTAAGACACTAAAGCATGATTCATCACTCCATTAGCCAAGTTTCCTTGCTCAAAATTATACTTGGCACAGTGTATAGCAGTGTAGTTTAGGGTGCAGCTGCTTGGTCATGAAAATCCTTTCATAAACCATGAACACTTTTTCTAAAATATTCTGCACAACTCTGTATTTCCCAGGCTGAATATTTCTCTTCTCTCCTGTGCTGTAGGTTTACCCATCCCTCTGCATCCCTCCACAAATTAAGAAGTGAGCTGATGTCAGAATTACCACTCATTTGAGGACAGAGTCCTTTAGAACAGTTCAGGAATCAATCAGTGAAGAGACAGTGAAGATTTCTGAGTTCAGTACATAAAGGTTATGACTTTGAGCAGATTGTTGTAGGAGGGAAAATGTGTTTTAGGAAATCATCATGTTCATCACTTGTTCTTTCTCCAAACAGACCTAAAGAGACATCAGCAGTATGCAGGTAGGTGGGCTCTCTTTGATCACATGACTATTTAGGGCACTATATAACCAAGGGAGGGACTGAAAAAAGGAGTGAATTAACAGCATTAACAGTGTCTTATGCTGAAATAACTGCATCAAATATAGAACGATTTCTACTACATTCTGACAAAACGGTGATGGCATACAACCACAAGAACATTAGTGATGTCAGGATCTGTTGTTGGCCACTTTAGCCTATCCTAATTGTAGTGAATGGAGCTCTTTCACTCTAGAAACACAGAGCAAACAAAGAGCAGTTTATAAATAGGGAGCAGTATGAATGGATGTGTATAATGTGTACACTGGTTTGTTGTGTCATGTTCTGAGTGTGTTAGTAGCTGTGTTATTAAAGCACAGTCGGGAGCAGATGAAGTGTAAACAGTTCTAATTAAAGCTGAGTCTCACTTGTCAGTTGGTGACATGAAGTTGAGACACTTGGGCAAATGTGTAACACTTTTCCACCCACAAGGAACTGGAACAATTCCCGTTCACGAACCTAATTTGGATCAATTTGGCGCATTTCCACCAGCATAAGTTAATTCCCAGCTGGAACCAAAGAAGAGCTTGTTCTTTGGCACGAACTGCGACACCATCCCTGTGCTTTTTAAGAAACTCCAGAAGATGCTCAGAGGAGCTCAGAGCCCCAAAATAAAAAAAAAATAAAAAACAATGTCAACAAAAATTAACCATGTTTATTTCTGTTTATCTACAGCTTTGGTGCAAACACTGTGTTCTGCCACAGTGACACTGGACTTGGGCCCCTGCAATGCCTCCATTCAGGAATGAAGTCCTTTTGGTGCAAAAATGCTAGCATTGGGCTTTATTAAAGGTGAGCATGAATCCACAAATCTTGAAGTGTGTTCTGGGGGAAAATGTTGGGGCTGTCTCATGGGCAGAGCTGGCTGGATGTCAGATAGGCTAGGACACAAACTGGATTATTTTTTCACCAGCATTAGGTCATATAGAATGGGCAGGTGTCCTGCTCAACAGAGAAATACATATCTGATATTTAACTCTGCGTGACTGAACACTAGAAGAATAACTAGAGTGGAGAGATAGACAGAAGCAGAGACATCCTCTGCTCCACAATCAGCAAACGTGTGACTAAATGAATAGGTTCTTATTTAGGTTCTAGATGTAAAACTGACACCTAAAAAGCAAGTAATAACAACAGGATTAAAAGTTATAAACTTTGTAGTTTGTGTACAGACTAATAGGCATAGTCACCTATTTAATGTGGAACAGAAAATTCAAGTAAGAATTGACAAATGTGCCTTGTAAACTGACCCATTTAATGAACTAATGAACCAACTAATGAAAACTGGGAAGAAGAAGCAAACCTCATTCTGTCTAATAATGTGAAACAAGTGAGAAATGGAGACATAAAACAGGATGTCCCTGAAAACCCAGAGAGGTTTGACAGCTTTCTTTGTGTAATGAGTGAAGAGGTTTTTTCCTCTTAGATTCTACTATGAGGTCAGAGGGAAGATTCTACTATGAGGTCAGAGGGAAGACTGAGTGGGACATAGGAGGAGTTAGAGAGGCCTATAACAAGAGGGGAGACATTTTGTCCAGTCCTGAGAATGGAGAGTGGTCTGTGTGCCCGAGAAATTAAAATGAACATTTCTCGACTCTCGTCATACCCCTATCTTCTTGCAACACACTCCTGAGAAGGTAGGGGGTGTTTGTGGATTATGAGAAGGGTGTGGTCTCCTTCTATGTTGTTGACGCCATGTCTCTTGTCGACTCCTTCACTGGTCAGTCTTTCAATAAAAAAATCTATCCACTGTTCAGCCCCTGTGCCAATAGTGAGGGTAAAATTTCAGCACTTCTGATCATCCTCGTACTACATTCTGGGAGATTTTATCTGACTTGCGGGCATCAGGGAGCCACATGTATAATGTGGGAGTGTCCCAGAAGACTTGGGATGTCTGCTTTTGTCTTTTTTGTGTTCTCCCTTATTGTGTTTTCACTTATTGTGGTCATGTCTTTTATTTGATTCCTTATTATTATTGTTTTCACTCACAATCCGTACTGAACTCACAAAAATCCACTTAATAAATAAAATAGATATTAATAAATAAAATTAGATCCTAGTGTAGCACAAAACCATAAAAACACAAAATATTAATTCTAAATTACACAGTCGTACCACTTGGAGGTAGTGAGTGGAGTTCTAGAGAGGATTCCATGCACTGACTCTGTTGTTTTGCTGGGGGACTTCAATGCTCATGTTGGAAATGACTGGGAATCCTGGAGAGGAGTGATTGGGAGGAATGGCCTGTCTGATCTGAACCCAAATGGTGTGATGTTATTGGACTTCTGTGCTGGTCATGGTTTGTCAATAACGAACACCATGTTCGAACATAAGTTTGCTCATAAGTGTACTTGGTACCAGATCACCGCAGACCAAAGGTCAATGATCAACTTTGTGGTCGTATCTTCTGATCTGAGGCCATATGTTTTGGACACTCAGGTAAAGAGATGTGGTGTGTTGGATCTGATTGTGGGGAAAGCTGCCAGACAGACCTGGTAAGCCCAAATGTATAGTGAGGGTGTGCTGGGAAAAGCTGGCAGAGGACTCTGTCCAGATGGATTTCAACTCTCACCACCGAGAGAACTTCTCACATGTTCCAGAGGGGGTAGGGGGAACGGAGTCTGAATGGGCCCTGTTCTGGACATTTTGGAAGCAGTTGCATGTAGCTGTGGTCAAAAGTTTGTCGGTGCCTGTTATGGCAGCAACCCAAGAACCCGTTGGTGGACACCGGGGGTGAGGGAAGCTGTCAAGCAGAAGAGGGTGAAACTAAATCCAGTGCATGGGAGGAGTTTGGAGAGGACATGGAGAAAAATGTATTGGGCAGCCTCAAAGGAGGTTCTGGAAAACACTCTGACAGCTCAGGAGGGGGAGGGGGGACACTCAGTAAGGATGAAATTCTGAACTCGACTGAACGTATTGTTGGGCATTGGAAGGAGCATTTTGAGGAACTCCTAAATCCAAGAGACATGTCTCCTGTGCAGGAGGTAGGGCCAGATGTGTCTGGGGTGTCAGATGCCATTTCCTTGGCTGAGGTCACTGAGATGGTGAAAAGGCTTCGCAGTGGCAAAGCCCCAGGAATGGATGAGATTCGCCCAGAGTTACTGAAGGCCCTTGATACTATGGGGCTGTCGTGGATGAAACTCCTCTGCAATATTGCAGAGAATGGTGCCTTTGGATTGGCAAACAGGGGTGGTTCCTATTTTTGAAAAAGCGGACTGGAGAAAGTGTGCCCATTACTGTGGCATCACACTTCTCAGCCTCTCTGGGAAAGTCTATGCCAAGTTGCTGAAAAGGAGAATCCGTCCGACAGTCGAATCCAGTATTTTGGAGGAACAATGCAGATTTTGTCCTGGCTGTGGAATTATGGACCAACTCTTTACTTTTTCACAGATGATTGAGGGGACATGGGAGTTTGCTACTCAAATCTACACATGCTTTGTGGATTTGGAGAAGGCGTATGACCGTGTTCCCTGAGAGATTCCCTGAGAGGTAGGAGGTATTTTTTGAGTATGTCGTGCCAGGGTCGCTCCGGTGAAACGTACCGTCCTTGTACTCAGAGTTTGAGTTGTGTTCGCATCCTCTGCAGTAAGTCAAGCTTGTTCAATGTGGGCATTAGACTCCGTAAGGGCTGCGCCTTGTCTCCACTCCTGTTCATGAACATGGTGGTGAGGCATAGCCTGGGACAGGATGACTTCCATCAGGTGGGGGGGTCATCTCTGCTATTTGTAGATAATGTTGTCCTTCTTGCTTCCTCATACTGGAGCCTCCAGCATTCACTTGAGCAGTTTGCAGCCGAGTGTGAAGTGGTTGGTATGCGGATCAGCACCTCCAAGCCTGAGGCCATGGTTATCTCCCAGAAACAGATGGCATTCTCCCTTCAGGTAGGGGGTGAGAACCTACCCCAAGTGAAGGAGTTCAAGTATTTCGTGTTCTTGTTCACGTGTGATGGGAAGAGAGATAGTGAGGTTGACCGTAGGTTAGGTGCAGCGTCTAATGAGGTCACTGTACTGGACCGTTGTGGTGAAGAGAGAGTTGAGCCATAAAGCAAAGCTCTCAATTTACCAGTCAGTCTACATCCCCACTCTCACCTATGGTCAGAGCTATGGGTAATGATTGAAAAGAACGAGATCGCAGCCAAAATGAGCTTTCTCCAATGGGTTGCTGGGCGTACTCTCCGTGATCGGGCGAGGAGCTCAGTGACTAGGGAGGAGCTCGGAGTAGAGTCGCTGCTCCTTGAGAGGAGTCAGTTGAGGGGGTCGGGCATCTGGTAAGGATGAGTGGAAAAGATGATGAAGATGATGATGACAGTCGTAACACACAAGGCAGGATACACATGAGTGGTTTGGTTTAATGACACTCTTTACTGTCCAGAAATATGTATTAAAACAAACTTATTACAACAATTATTAGTCATGTCACCCTTGATACTTGTGGCATACAGGTAGGTTCACAACAGAGCGCTTTAGTTCAAAACACAGGTGTCACTGCTTTGTAATTGGTTCTAAAGAAGCCTAAACTGCATTTCAGAGAACGTCTGAGAACATACTGGTTTGTTACAACAAAGGCAGCATGGTAGACCCACTTAGGGTCACTGGTGTGTTTTCCCTGTGTCTGCGTGGGTTTCCTCCCATAGTCCAAAAACACAAGATGGTTTGCTCAAAAGTATCCATATGTGTGCGTGTGAGTGAAAGCATTTCAGGTTTTTGACCACTGGATGTCACTAGTGTGCCATGCGTTGGAAAACAAATACAGTGTTTTTTACTTCTTTCCTCATGTTTGAGAGAAAAGCTTCAGTTTCAGAGTTTAATGTTTGCCTTCAGTATTAAATATATGAAATAATAATAATAAGTGTTTTAGTTTAATACTGAGGCTTGATAGCTGCATTGGTCACTCTCTCTCTCTCTCTCTCTCTCTCTCTCTCTCTCTCTCTCTCTCTCTCTCTCTCTCTCTCTCTCTTACACACACACACACGCGCGCGCGCACACACACACACACACACACACACACACACAAAACCAGATAATAAAATAATCAAATAAATGCCAAGAATGGAATAAGACAAGGACAAGAGGGAATTATACACTGGGATGATAAGCAGGGATCAAAAATTACATCTAAATTAATTCTCTTCATATTTAACAGTCAGTCTTACAGTATTTGAAGCTCTAAAGCATCGCTGTACCATGTGTGCTGTAAACTTTATTGGCTTTATTGTGTACTAATCCTCAGAAACATGTGTAATACACTGTCCTTGTAGTTTGCATATTTCAGTCACAGTTCAGTTGGGCACAGTGGCACACCAGGTAGTCACACAGCTCCAGGGACCTGTAGGTTGTGGGTTCGAGTCCCACTCCGAGTGACTGTCTGTGAGGAGTTTGGTGTGTTCTCCCTGTGTCTGCATGGGTTTCCTCCGTGTGCTCCGGTTTCCTCCCACAGTCCAAAAACACATGTTGGTGGGTGGATTGGCGACTCAAAAATCGCCATAGGTGTGAGTGAATGTGTGTGTGTCACCCTGTGAAGGACTGGCACCCACTCCAGGGTGTGTTCCTGCCTTGTGCCCAGTGATTCCAGTGAGACCCACTTGGACTGGATAAGTGGTTACAGACAATGAATGAATACTCTTACTAACTTGTGTTTGTGGACTGTGAGAGGAAACCCATGCATACACAGGGAGAACATACCAAACTCCTCACTGACAGTGACCTTAGACAGGGATTGAACCCAGGATACTGAGACCCTGCAGCTCTGTGGCAGCAACATTATCTGCTCTGCCAATGCCAACAGGTAATGTTGCTTTCACGCACCTCCAGGCTCCTCCCACGGTCAAAAAACACACATTGGTAAGTGGATTGATGACTCAAAAGTGTCCGTATATGTTAATGTGTGAGTGAATGTTACAGACAATGAATGAATGGTTTTTGCAGGCTTGCAACATAAAAATTGTAAGTTAGCAACAAAATCTATAATTGTGGCATTCATTTACTGTCACTGACACTAAAAATAGTATCTCCATTTTTGTCTATATTTATTCCAGCTTTTGAACACAGCAGCTGTCCTTCACATTGAGTGAAAATGTAATGATGTAAGTTTATGTTTTAAAACCCTGTTTCCAGAAACGCTGGGATTCTTTTGTAAATTGGAGTTAAAACAACAACCTGTTATTTGTTCATTCGTCAGAGGCATGTTTACCAGGGTGTTACACTCTAAAAGTGACTTTCATGATTGTAATCCATAACCACTTTTTATAAAATTCAGAAGTTTCCTCACCATTTTCTAGTTCTCCAATGTGTTTATGCACTGGAAACTGGCCTAATGTGTTCACGAAGTCCCAGTGTCAATAGGCAACTAAAAAACAAAGTGGCTCATTCAGACATGTTAGGCATCCTCTCTCCCTTTTAATGGCAGATAAATTGGCAGAAAATTGCTCTATTCCTGCTCCATAGATGTGTAATATTTGCTTATTTTGCTGTTTTATATTTTTTTAGGTAGGAAGTTATGACAAAATCCTGAGACTGCTAACTGCATGGCAGTAAACAGATCGAAAGTGCTACACAACTTAACAACTCAAGTTACAAATGAGTTTCTGTGGTAGTTCAAACGGTGAATAAAAACTTACAGACAAGTGAATCAAGTTAAGCTATGTAGAATCAACACTCATTTTACTCCTCAAACTTAACGTTCCACCTTAAAATACGTGGTGCTTCTGATCGTAAACACCCCTTTATATGAGGATAGGTATTGTTGCAGTTTACAAGTGGATTTTTTCTCCATTCTGGCTTGGTGTAAGACTTCAGCTGCTCAGTAGTCCATAGCTGCTTTTCTCCTCTTCAGGGTGCGTCACTGGAGACATCTGGAATGCAGGCAGGTCAGTCAAGCAAATGGACTTCGTGTCAAAGGAGCCTTACTTTTGTAGCATGTGCAGAATGAGGCCTGTCATTTTGTGAAGCAGTATTGGACTGTATTATGTGACAATCATATTTGGAAGTACTCTTTAGCTAATGTGGCTTTATCTATCACACTAGTTCACACATTCTCATACAATGCCACGTAGCCTTAGCTTTATTTGCAGAACTTTAATAATATGAGTAGTCAGGATTCTGCAAGTTCACAGCAGATTTTCTGATGCTGTTTTTAGTCTTTTACAAATATCTTAACACTCTACTGCTCCAGAGAGAACACTAGTATAAAGTTTTGCTTGCCAGATTTGGGTTTGTAATGTTGAGCTCAGCAGATGATACATTCATTCATTCATTATCTGTAAGCACCAGTTCAGGGTCGTAGTGGGTCCAGAGTCTCCTCGAAATCATTAGGCACATGGCAGTAATATACCCTGGAGGGCGCGCCAGTCCTTAGCAGATGATACAGACATTAAATATATAGTCAGAGAGTACTGTAGAGATCTCTTAGGATACTGTCTGTTCCAGTCAAACTCAGCATATTTATATCTTGAATCATATGAGCAGTTCGCTTTTACACTCTTTCTCTCTTTCATCATGCTGGTGAGTTCATCTTTTGCAATCACCAATTCCAACTGGAAAAGAATGTATGTATGATGACATACATGAAATTAGAAATATTCCTTTGTAATATATTTCTTAAGGGCGGCACGGTGGCGCAGCAGGTAGTGTCACAGTCACACAGCTCCAGGGGCCTGGAGGTTGTGGGTTTGAGTCCCACTCCGGGTGACTGTCTGTGAGGAGTTGGTGTGTTCTCCCCGTGTCCGCGTGGGTTTCCTCCGGGTGCTCTGGTTTCTTCCCACAGTCCAAAAACACACGTTGCAGGTGGATTGGCGACTCAAAAACCGTCTGTGTTGCCCTGTGAAGGACTGGCGCCCCCTCTGGGGTGTATTCCCACCTTGCGCCCAATGATTCCAGGTAGGCTCTGGACCCACTGCGACCCTGAATTGGATAAGCGGTTACAGATAATGAATGATGAATGAATATATTTCTTAAATTTGCATGCTTGATATCATGAGAAGAAGCTTAACATGTTCAGTTCCCTCTCTGTCTGACAAATTCCGAGTGTTCTGGCAGAAATATTTGCTTGTATTGTTTTTTGAATTTTAGTTATTTTTTCACAACTATTGCAGTGCCATATACCTGAGTTATTAATGTAATTAATAAAAACAAAACTCTTGTCCAGTAATTTTACTCAGTAATTGTGGTCGCATTGCAACACAGTGGTTGCATTTCTGCAGACAATGCACCTAGCCTACAATTAATCTCACAGTCCATTTTCCCATTACTTGTGAACAAGACCCTGCAACACTTGGATGTTTTCACTTGGGGTAGGTTCTCACCCTCTACTTGAAGGGAGCATGCCGTCTATTTTCAGGAAATAACCATGGCCTCAGACTTGGATGTGCTGATCTGCATACAGACCACTTCACACTCGACTGCAAACTGTTGAAGTGTACGGTGGAGGCTCCAGTATGAGGAAACAAGAAGGACAACATTATCTACAAATAGCAGAGATGACCCTCCCCCAACCTGATGGAAACCTATTGTCCCAGACTATGCTTTGTCACCCTGTCATTGACTGCATTCCTTGAGATGTTCTGCGGGAGCTTCTCTGGGAGTATGGGGTGCCAGGGCCATTAATGCGAGCCATTTGGTCCTTCAATATGGTTGTTATCCCATTCTTGCCATAAAAACACTTGTTCACAGTGGGCACTGGGCTCCGCTAGAGTTGTGCATTGTCTTCATTGACAAGGGGACAGGAGGTAGGGACAAAGAGGGCTTCTCTTGGGGGCCTCGAGAGGTTTCAATTTGTAGTTTACTCTTGTGTACTTTTTTATATTACTTTTTGTAACATTTCTTTGTTCTTTATTGCCATTAAATAATAAACCAACAAATATACAAAATGTAACATTAGTTATTACATTGTTTCATTCTTCTTCAAAAATGTTACCTAAGCTAATTAATGTAATTCCCTTAGCCAAGTACTTTATATGAGTACAGTTGTATTATTTGTATCTAATTGCTCAATGTTTATGTTAGAGTGCATCAGACACAGTAAAACAAGCAGTGAGTGTGTAGAGATAAGAGTGAGGCATACAGTAAATATGGAAAAGAAAGAGAACCAAGCAATTATTGCCCTAAAACAAGAGGTTCAAACTGCTGTGTGCTTGGTTCAGGTGAAAACAGGCTCATTGTTATTTAAAGAAACAGTAGTCCAAAATGTTCGTTGTGTACGGGTTTCCAGTCAGAGTGTAAATGGTAATATGATGCTTGATACCTGTGGTAATTTGAACAAAGCATGCTGTTTCATTAAGGCCCCAGGGACTGTGTTAACTTGTGGAAAAGGTATGTATCCCATATAATTATTTACCTGAAGGGGGCCCTCAAGGGTAAACAGGTTGCCCCCCAGAATATGATTCGTGGAACAGGTGCATGCCCGCGCACACACACACGCGCACACACTTTTGCTTGCCGTTGTAGGTCACGCCTCTTTCGGAAGTGACGGAGTATTGGAATTTGCGCGAATGAGCGGCGGTGGCGCAGTGGGGCATAGTGCGCATGCGCGGGTTTTTCGCTGTTGGATTCTGTTGTGGTGGTGTGCGCGTTCGCGGCGTCAAACGATGACTTTCTGTTCGACCTCCGACAGCTTTTAATGTTTCTGTCACTGTTTAATTCGTTACGGGGAAAGAAAGATACAGACGGGGAGGATCCAGCACAGGGAGAAGTGTGAAGAGGACGATCCTTAAGGGTGGAAATCTGCAGGAGAGCGCTGAACAGGTTCGGCTTTAGGTTCATGAATGTTTGGCTGAAATAAATGGGCGTGATGACGTTAGGGGTGATAACGGGTGTTGGGGGTGATAACGTTACTGCAGTAGTCATTTTCGTCATCTTTTGATAACTGTAGGTAAAGCTTTGCCTTTGTATGTAATCTGCAGATAGATTAAGAGATGGAGGGTAACGAAATGCAGTAAATTGGTAACGTAGATGTAAGAAATTGTTCAGAATTAAAAACAACAACCACAAATGAAATATAATTTATCTGTAGATTAGTGTTATTTGCAATGAGAGATAACCTGATCAGTCAAATAGCTATAAGGGGGCAAACTAACTATAGTAGGAACATGGAAATGTGAGGTTTACTTTAAGTAGTTTTGTCGTTTTTATTGTTAGTCATTTATCATGTGTAACTCAATTTTTTTTTCTTTAGCTGAATATAGTTTCGTTTTTTTGTAGCAGTGCCTGGCCAGGGTTGTATCAGCTTGGTTTGCTAGTGTTTCTAGAAACATCTACAGGAAGTTTACAAAATGAACATACACCTTCTCCTGAAGGGTCCGTGTTAAAATTGGCGTAACACCAAATGTTAAAATTGGCACACTATGCTGTACCAGGTACTATTTTAGACCATGTTCTTCCAGCAGGGATTTTTAAGTTGCGTTTTGGAGAAGGAGAAAAGAAAATCTCACACCACACACTAACTTCAAAAAACAATACCATACTTTGCTTAATTAGCTTTTATTTTATTGTTTCCTTGCTCTCTGTAGTTGCTTATATGTATTTTTTTGGAGTTAAATGAGAACTGGCTTATAGTAAATTAAGCAATGGTGTAACTTTGTGCCTTTAGTAATACACATCTGAACAGCACAGTCACTGTGTGCTCTTGCACCACTTACAACTTTGTAAAAAGTTCACTTGAAAACAGAAGTAGTTTTTGTCTATATAATAATATACTACATAAAAGGCTGAGGAAATGTTAGCGACAAGCATATACCAAGCAAACAAAATAGACAATGGATAGATCTAAATGCGTTAGAAACCAAAGACATCAGAAGGTAACAAATTAAAATGTAATTTTCTGGTTTAATTGATTTCATTTGCTTCTAGTGGTTTACTAGGTGCATACATTTTAATTACAGAGAAGTGCTCCTTTTATTTACAGTATTTACATTTATTTATACAAAATTATCTTTTTAGACTTCGGTTTAATGGATGGAAGTAGACCCTTTTTGTAACAGCCCACTAGTATGGAAATGTCTACAGCACATATATGGACCTTTACTACTTTTGACTATTTACTACCCAAAGCACCAGTGAAGTAACGTGTCTTTTGCCAGGCCAGCCTAGAAGAGGCATTTTCTCTTACTGACTGACTGACTCCTAATGTTGAAACGTGCATGTGTGAGTAGGAATGTAATTTCACCTTCTGCTGTTCAGCCATAATTCACAGAGAGAACTTTAAGGTGGCGCTACTACACCCCCTGTTATTAGTACAGCCATATTTCACATAGTGCTTTTCCACCGACGAGGATCCAGAACAATGTACGTTGGTCAGAGCCGCGGTGGTTACGCTTCTCAGCTGTTGACAGCTCAGAACTCCGCAACATTTACACACATTATATCTCACTCTGATCTGACTCCATGGGTAAAAAAATAAACATTGACCCTGTCATGACTCTGACAGTTTATCTCTGGCTGTGGCACTGTATTCAGTCACACTGATGACATGTCCTTGGTTCCCCTCTAAACTTGTAGAAATGTGGGCCGATTCACTGGAAAGAATCAAGGTTCCAAAAAACAGGAACGGAACCAGTTCAAGAGCCAGAGTTTTTTTCTGTGGAAAAGCGCAGAGAATTAGTGTTACTCCAGGCTCTCCTAGTTCACAGCAAGAAATTAAAATGTGCTGTCTTCTACAATCTGTGCTGTTAGTATAGCCATTCATCTGTATATCTGTGTATATATACAGATAATTCATTCATTATCTGTAAGCGCTTATCCAGTTCAGGGTCGCGGTGGGTCCAGGGCCTACCTGGAATCATTGAGCGCAAGGTAGGAATACACCCTGGAGGAGGCGCCAGTCCTTCACAGGGCAACACACACACTCACACACATGGACACCCGGAGGAAACCCAAGCGGACACAGGGAGAACACACCAAACTCCTCACAGACAGTCACCCGGAGCAGGAATCGAACCCACAGCCTCCAGGTCCCTGTGTCATTTTTTTTCAATAATTAGAAACGTTAAATATTGTGGTACATGTCATGGATCATAAGAGTATTTTGATGAATCCTTATGTATTCTTTATGTATTCCAGAGCCATAGTTTACTAATTTATCATGTGCCTGGAGAAAGCAGTAATTTGTTTCAAACCAACATTTGTACTATCATTATTTTAAGTAGAGTTTGGATCCTGGCCTGTGTTTTTTGCCCTTGTTGCTGAATAGTGAGTCTCTCACTAAGAGGGCTGTGTTGTTATGTACACAATATTTGTTGCTTCTGTGTTGTCTTGAAACTTGTAAAGTCATGATAAATTATGAATTTCTTGCCATGTGAAAATGGTGCATTTAAAAAATATATATATATATTTCAGCTCTACTTCTGCTCTCTTGCAATGTTCACACACACTGGCATGCACCATTGACCCTGAAGCAGTCTGACCTTCTCTTCCTTATCTCCTGACACTAGAGAAGGCCAGGCCTTTTCCTCTGACATTCATCAGCTTCGGTTAGTGTGGATGAACTGAGGCACAGAGGAGTCAGTCTGTCTCAGTTAATCCACTAAAGCGTGAAGTCACGTTTGCTTGCACATCATGACTACAGAAATGAAAGAAAGAGTGTAAGAGAGATGTGTTAGAGTTGTTTGGAGCTGCTCTACAGAGATTGATGTGACAGCATGCGTTTAGTGCCACTGTGAGAAACCACTAATCTCCGTGCAGGGACTTCAGCACTCAGCCCCCATCTGCTCACATGGGAGGCCTTAGGGAAAGGCGGTGTAGGGCAACAAAACCAAAAAAAAAAACCACCCAGAAAACAGTACACTACTAGTTTTACTCAGCACTGTACACACTACAGTGCGACAATGAAACATTGTGTCTTGGTGCTTTAAATACTGACAGTATCCAAAAACATGCCGTGAGAATCATATCATTGATCACAATAATGTTGTCATGTGGTCCTCCGTCTCTGAATGCAGCTCAAACTAAGTTACTCATCCAAACTATAAGTGGGAACACTCAAACATCCAGCTGTATGTAAAATTGTCTGTGCCTGTTCCAATTATTCAAAATGGAAAACAGCTCACTATGTATTGTTTGCTCTTTGTGCACCTGGAGAATCCCTGACCGTTTTTTTTTCTCTCAGTTTGAATGGAAACAGTATGAAATCTTATGAAATAACTGATCATTCTGGCCACTGTAATCATGATATCAGTATTTTCACAGTACTGTTAAAATGTGCTGAAAAGTTCAAAATCTAAGCTACTGATACTTAGATTAACGTATGTAAAGTTGTAAAAATAGTGAGAGTTTAATATAGTAATTATTATTTTATCTTCTATTTATAATTGGTATTCATCAGTCTTATTATTTATTTATATATATATCAATTACCTAACAGGAGATGTGGGACCCTTTTTAAAATACTTTATTATGTCATGTAACTCCTTGACCCCAAAGGAGAATGCTTTTCAAAGTTCCATTTAAGGTAGCGCTTTTTAGTTAAGCACCGTTTATTACCGTAATGTTAGCTGCTGCGCCATTTAAGGTGGAACAGGGGGCGAGTTTGTCATTTTGGCTAGAATATGTTGTTTTTTGCATGAGATGGCTTGTTTGTCATTAATAATTAAATGAAATTACTATCTTAGCATAGTCAGGCTACACTATATGGGCACGTTAGCCTGGAGTAAGAATGTAGTGAATTAGGGGGACCAGATCTGTGATGGTGAAAAAGAGGACACACATCTCCGGGGGGACTCTTTAGGTTCTTTACACCTTTATTTGCCACACATGGGAAAACATCGGAATTTCTTTTTTAATTCATCCGAGAACTTACATTTACGTTTCGGCACAGCTGCTCGAGATGAGGGTAGGTACATGAGCTTTGCCTGACAAGGACTACTGACGTGCAGACTGACCAATTAAATGTTTACAGAGAAGGTTATTGACCAATAACGATAGCGCTACAGTCAGACCGTGCATTCCGAAAATTTTAGGCTACTTCACCACGCCCCCTTCTCACTCAAGCGAACCAATCGGAGTAGGGGAGGGCGGGAATAGTTTGTGAACGAAACGCTTCTCGAAATTCTATGTAAGCGCTAGAAAAACAAAATCCCGGACATTTTTTTAAGTCTAAAAAAGAGGACGTCTGGTCACCCTAAGTGAATATATCGATGGGATCGGATATTATGGAACAAAGTCTATATGATATGTAAAGTATGGGCGTATATGCGACTTTGACATGGCAGACCGTTGCTAATTTTTGTGGACATTTGTACAGTATTTAAAGTGAGTTATTCAAATCAGCCTTGTTTGGAACAGTAACACTTACATTGAGGAATTTTTCTGTGGTTCATCATCTGTAGCAGGAAAAATGTGGGTGCATTTTTAATTGTTACGTTCAGTGTGTAATGGGGGTAAAACAGCAAACAGTCCTCCAAATGTTGAAAATCATGAAAAGGATGTTGCTTCTTTTCCTGTGGGTAATGTTGGCAGATTTCACTTTTATGTTCACTTTTAAAGGATGGTCCTTTTTTCCACCTTGTGTTGTGGAAATAAAAACACATACAAATAAAATTTGAAGATTGGTAATCAGAGGAAAAAGCAATGAATATCTTAACGTCTGTTAAATTTATGTGGCATGAATAAGAGCAGCAAACTATGAAACAGTATTTATTGCTGCGGTTTTGCTGTCTCTGAGGCAAATGATTCAGAGGGAGGGAGGGAGGGAGAGAGAGGTTATTCAGGATAGGGCAGTTGGAAGGTCAGATGAATAAAGAGGTGTGATCATTTCCTCAGTGTCCCACAAGAGCACAGCAGATAAAAATATTTAACGGACAGGACACAGCCAAAACCACAACTTGCAACTTAGCACCTTGGTCTCTTCTTGAGCTCTGATATGGTATTTTCATACACAGTGTGATCCTGTCATGTCACCCTAACAGATCACCAAGACTTATTATGGAAAAGACATTCAATGATTCTTACCTGAAAGGTCAATGCAGATGTAGTTGAGGGAAGATTTTTATTTTCAGCCGGTCCTGGGAATTTAACCATTAACCCTTTGGTCTCAGGCTCACCTCTTAAACTTTAAAGGTATAGTTCACAATTGTGATCAAAAAATAAAATTCAAAAGATGTGTCCTCACCATTCGCTAGCTTTTAGATCTGTTTGTGTGGTCAAAACTGGTCAAATGGTTTATGAAGCCCTATTGTCTGTAAATAAATGAAAAAACAAACTGGCTCTGTCTGGTATGCTAGTTTTTCTTTCTCTGCTAACGACAGAGGCATCTGGAGTTGTTTTTAACAAAGAAGAGAACTCCAAACTTTGAAAAGCACAAACCGAAATGAGGAGTGCTCTATTCCTGCTCGATATGTGGGTAATGTTGACTTATTTCTGCTGTTTTTGGATCACTTAAGGTGGAAATGTCTCCAAACTCTGGAGATGGCTAATTGTATTACTGGAAGTGCTATAAAACAGAACAGCTCAAGTTACTAATGATATTCTGTGGTAATTCCAATAGTGAATAAAAACATACAGACAAGTTAAAGTTCAGCCACGTACAAACAACAGTCGTTGCTTTCCCTCAAACATAAGGTTCCACCTTAAAAGTCACAGAGCTTAGAGCTGCGTTTCCCCACAATCATAGATGTTCCCTTTTAAAGTCATGACTGCCTCCATAATAATAATTGTTTGCTAAAAACAACCCCATGAATTAGTGTCTGAAATTGTTCACTTCCCTCCATTTTGGACACCAGGGAGTCATCAAAAAGTTTAGCGTTTTGGGACCTCTTAGATGTCATTGGATTTTTTTATATTTTCAGTCAGTAATTTAACTACATTTACCTAATGTAAAATGTGATATTAATGTCTTGATGTTTGTGTATTAAGAAGTGATTTTTTGTGTCGATTTATGCTGTTTTATGAGGTAAATGGTCAAGTATTAACACTGATAGTTTTCTGATTCAGTTTACATTTGTCTACCAATATATATGTCATAAGTGTTTGAGAGTGGAATCTTTTAAATAAATCACAATCCAACTTTGAATGAGAATAGTTTAGTATGTGGATGGAACGGCCATAGTATGTTGTATGATTGTCCTATATAACATTATAGGTGTATTATTTATTTATTTATTGTTTTTCCCCTTATGTCACCCTAGGACTGAATAAGTTTACAGCCCTGAGACAAACTTGGAGGGGCTACCAGTTGAGAAAAGGGAGAGGTAACAGTGAAGGACTGTGCGGCTTCATGGCCCCAAATCAGTTTAAAAGAATGTAGTCCTGAGAGGTGTTATGAATGCTGGAATTTGAATGAGGAGTCTACAGCATTATTATCTATATTTCCAGTTTTGCTTTTATCACAAGTGTAAATATTTGTGTGCACATGCGTGTGTGTGTGGCTACCAATAAAAAATGTTAACACTGGAGAAATGGAAATCTGAACATCCTTGATTAATGTGTCTGGTTCCCACCACAACTACTTACTACACAATCTCATGCTGTGGGCTTGAGGTTAGAGAAGCGAGCTTGAGGCTGGAGGGCTGTCTGTTCAGTTCCCAGGACCAGCGAGAGAAAATTATTTCACAGCTGAAGTGCCCTTGAGCAAGGCACCCAACCCCCAAACCTCCCCGGGTGCCTAGGTGTTTAGCAGCCTCATGCTCCGGTGGGGTGTGTGTGTGTGGGTTTACTGCTCCTCACAAGCTCACTAGTGTGTGTTTGTGTGATCACTGCCATGGATGGGTCAAATGCAGAGAAGCACATGCCTTAAGGTGTTTCTTCTTTTTCTAATTCTTCTATGCCCTACAATGTGTAGTCAGCTCATTTTTTAAGTGATGTCTACTGCTTAGGGGAAGCCATTAATGTCACTGTTGAACATTCAGTTTGCATTATAACTGCAGACCAACAGAATGGGACTCTTTGGGTCAACCGTATAGTGTAGACTGTAGTGTAAAACACCAAAATGTTCTCTTAAAACTCTCTATCAAGATAATATTTATGTATTTCCTCTTAAACTCTAACTTTCTTGAAGTTCTCCCTGCTTTGGCTTGATGATTCCAGAGAAAATATGTGATTGATGTGCTGTGGAGCAGCTGCTGGACGTGTGTGAGCAGATCCAGGAGGAGAGAAGAACGTTCAGAGACATTACTGAGACTGCAGTTTATATTTAGATCTCACTGTCCTTTAACCTTTAGTGTTAGTGAATCTCTCGTTCTGTTTTTCCTCTGCTGTCACTTTGTCAAGTCTTTCACTCTCTTCCTTGCACTATGGCCAGGCTGTGGTCACTGAAGCCCCTTTTCACACATGAATGGTAACTCAAGAAGTTTTCCAGACACTACGCAGAGGAGCTGTATATGTGAACGCCCATTTCCGTAACGTTCGTACAGGACATTACCCAGGCTTTGTCCTGGTAGCCTCTTAGTACAAAGTCCAAATCATGTCTGAGTGAGCACATGTTTCAATAAAGGCGGTAATGTTCCGGAGTATCCTGTCATTCCTCACAGACACCAAAGCACCCGATATATTTCCAGCAATGAGAAGACTTCCGATGTGGAAAATCTTCAGCTGTACCTTGTGTGTGAAACCGGGAGTCCATAAGTAAAAACTGCTTTAGTTTACACTTTATCAGGATGTGCCTTTGCTCAGTTCCTCTGAAAGAGGTGAGATGCAAGGTCAGTGTGTACGTTTGTAAAGGATTAAGAGCATTTTTATTTGCATTGCATTTATTTACATTTTTACACAGATGAGAACGTTGTTGGTGGGAGTGATCATTGGTTGAATCTACAGAATGTATGTGGCCTGAACTGAGATTGAAGCTGATATGTGAGCTCTAAGACCAGTGGAGAAAGAGGACAGTACTCAGGACTGATCTTCTGGGTGTGAAGGGATTTAAAATTGTGAGAACTGAGGAACTTTCTGTTACATTCAGACTTTGTAATTTGTGACAAAGTCACTTTGTGACTTTGTAAACTTTTGTAATGTCAGTCAAAAACTCCTCCCTCCATGTATTGTTCTGTGAGCAATTTTGCATTTTTGGGAGTTTTTCCAAATTATGTGCGCAGGGTTTTTGGACACATGACTGAAATAGTACAGCTGATTCTGCTGGGTCTAAATTTCACTTCCATAGAGGGCTTGGTTTTCTCTTGCTTTCTCATTCCAACGTAATATTTTATTCTTTCAGAGTGTGTTTTTTGTTTTCCCCCAAATTGAACAAGGAATTTACAGCTTTTTTTCTTTCTTTTCAGTTCCTTGTGATTTGTGACTGCAGTTTTTCAAAGTTTGAAAAACCTCCAAATTACCCGTTTTATTTTCTTTCAAAAACCCGTTTACTGACACTAGGGATTCGTAAACACATTAAACCAGTTTCTAATGGATAGCTAGCTAATGAATAACTTTGACTCAGAATCCTGTAGTGGGAGGTGGATGTGTGTGAAACACAATGTCAATGTCAGTCCTGGAAGACTGTAAACCAGTGAGATCAGAGCTACTTAAAAATCTGAAAAAAATGTCATGATGTGTGGGGAGTCTTATGTTTTCAATATAAGTTAGGAAGTGTAGTGTGGGCCAGGCATAAGGGAAAATCTAGCACAGTAGCAAAAATGAGAAGGTGCTGTGCAGCAATAAATGGGCTTATCTAAATGTGTTAATGTATTATCTCTCTCTCTCTTTCTCTTTCTCTTTCTTCTCATTCTGCAGGGCTGTCAGGTGTTAAAGTAAACCCTCCAGAAGCTGGAGCTCTGAGCCATGGTGGAGTACTACGATATCCTGGGTGTTCCTCAGGGAGCATCTCCGGACGACATAAAAAAAGCGTAAGTAGCCCTCGCCCACTAACGGGTTACTAGTTTTCTATTTTTACACTCTGCAGATATTGGAGGGGAGGTTATGGCCTGATTGTAACTCTGAATAAACAAGCATGGAGCTTCCACATTAGAACACTGGTTGGCCCATACGGTCTTTATTTATTTATTTATTTATTTATTTATTTATTTATTTATGAATAGGTTTTAATGCTGAAACACAAAGTTTTGCTTAATTAGGCATGCATCTTTGTTTTTCAATCTCTCTCTCTCCCTCTCTCTCTTTATAAATTTCTCTCCGCCTCGATGGTAACTCTCTTGTAGAAAGTCAAAGTCCCCAGTAATTTCTGTTCGTTTATTGAAGGAAGACTGTAGTGACTAACATTTCCCCTTATTGCTGTTTAGTTGCTTGTGGCACACAGTTAAAAGGAAAGAAATGTTTCCTTTCAGAGAGTTTCACCAACAGCCGTTTTTAGCTGAGCTAATATTAACATCATTCTTTAATCTCCCAAAGCAGCCAAAACACTCATTTAACAGTGGGTCCCCACATGAAAATGCTGTGTTGAGAAGAACTTAATGGATCTTTTCAAGCTTTTTTAAACTTAAATGGCCCTGACCCATTTTCATGCTCTCAATAGAGTAGTTGACTCTTGTCTTTCTTTTTTAAGGTAGACCTTATAGTCTACCCATTCAATAGAGTCACTGCACTTTCAAATGGGAGCGGGGCTCAAAAAGGGGGAAAAACAAACAAAAAAAAATAACACTATGAAGGCATGGGTTACAAGTAAATCCCCCCTCTATAGTGTGTTTGGTTTGGTCCTTAGACATTGTGTTTGCTGCTGACTCTGGTGTTTGTACACATTGAATCGTGGAGCTATAGAAGTGCTGATTCCACCGGTTAAGGCTAAGGCAGTTTGTAAGCTATGCATGTTATGAATAGACCCCATCCTGTTTAAGCATAAATGCAGGCTCATTGCCTGAATACACCATTTATGAGAAGTCATGTCGATGTGAAGACTTTTTAGTTTAAGGAGGGGGTGAGTTTGGGCTGCTGCCAACAGGATATACTGACTCCTCCTCCACAATCAGAGCCGTACATAATGGATTTAAATTGGTTTAGGCCATTCAGATCTAAGATATCACTCGAGGATCATTTAATATTGTTATCAAGCTGATGTACATTATCCAAGGGCTGTCAATACAAGGGATGAGCCTGTATTAGTGGAGGAAAACATTGTGTGCTGATTGGAGACTTTATAAAGAGTGTGTTTAAAATAAAATTATAAAAACATAAATAATCAAAAAGGAAGTCAGAAATGATTGATTTTTTTGGACTTTACAGGCATGTGTCCTCTATAATAAGCAACTTCATAGCCTTCACATAGACTTGAAATCTGAATAGCTTTTGATTTCAGCTGACAAATGATACCTACAAGATTGTGCTTCCCCCCCATGTTATTCAGAGTGAAATTTGTTGCTAGAAATTAACCGTTATTTAAATAATGCTGGATGTGATTAAATATTTTATTTAATGTCATGTAACAACGAATATTGCCACTCATGACTATACTTTTAAGAAAAAAAATTGTAGAGTTACAGTTTATGAATTAAGGTAGCCAGAATACATTGCATTTGCTTGCAAGGTTTTGTTAAATTGCATTATAAAGCTAGTTCTGTGGCAGATATATACAGTGAATTGGGGCTACAACTAATTATTTTTATAATCGATTCATCAGTTGATTCTTCTTTTGATTAGTTGATTTATTTGAAAAGATATGTAAAAGTAATGTACACATTACTTTAAAATAAATTTATTGCAGCATTTTGATGAAATATAATGAAGTGACCTGTGTTTATAAATAAATACAACAATGACACTTGCTTTGAACAGGCAATTGTTTTTCTTAACAAAATGTTCTTTTATATGTATTACTTGGAATAAAATCATTTTTGCATTGACTTCCATTGAAAATTAAATGAGTTTTTCCCCTCCTCCTGTAAAGTTATTTTGGCATATATTTTTGTTTTTTTAGGTTAAGTAAAAAATAACCTTTTTACCACTTCCTCCCATAATTAAATGTTTTTAATAGATCTCTCCTGTTTTTGTAAAGTGACCTTGTGTATTAGAAAGGCAGTATATAAATGTAACATATTATTATTATTATTATTATTATTATTATTATAACAACTCAGTAGGTAGATTACACTATGCTAAAATGTGGATTAAATCTTGCTCTTACCCTCTTGTCTGAGCTGTGAGCTGCAATTCTGCAGTTTTTTCAATTCACGCTTGTGTCTGAGCTTCGCTGTGTTTGACTCCCTGAAATTTTTACTCAGCAAATTAAGATTCCAATTCAAATATCATACATTTTGCTCTGAAATATTATAAAAAGTAAAAAAGTCATTCCTTTAACCAGCTTTAACCAGAAATTAGATGGCATTTGATCCTTTTAAGGCATTGTGTATTTAGTGTGTAAAGTGACAAGACAATGTAGATATGGAACCTGTTCCACAGTGCTACAGCTTTGTGTGTGTGTTCTCCACAGGTACAGAAAACAAGCCTTAAAATGGCATCCAGATAAAAACCCAGAAAACAAAGAAGAGGCCGAGAGGAGGTTTAAGGAGATCTCTGAAGCTTATGAAGTTCTCTCAGACGGTAACTTTGACTGTTTATCAGTGTGTATTTGTTAAGTACACAGTCTTGGAATGTATTGGGTTTGTGTGGGCTTTGTACCATTTGGATGGCACTGGAAAGAGTCGGATGTCTGTAATGTGTATGACTGATTCCCACTAGATATGATCTTTCTGTATTTTACTGTAAGTCTTTGTAGGCTTCCACAGGTGCTCTGGTTTCCTCCCACAGTCCGAAAAACCCCCCACATGATCATAATTGAATTTGGTTTGTAAATATGTCCATAAATGTGCATGCATGCGTGCGTGTGTTGGTGTGAGATACTCTGTGATGGGTTAGGGCCCAGTGTAGTGTGTTCCCACTGTACTCCCAGTGAATATGGGTATGTTTCTGACCCACCACAACCCAAAAAGGGAGAAGTGGATATAGATATTAATGAATTAGACATTGTGCTTTAATGTTCCGAGTTGTATATTTGATCTTGACCAGTGGTTTTCAAACTGTGGTGTACAAGAGGAGGTACACTAAATGACCTTGAAACATACTTAACTAAAGAATTTATTCATAACTGAAAATCTAAAGTTCTGTGTGAATTACATAATGTTTCACAGTTTTCATAATTTTGACCCAATGAAAATCATTTGTGATGTAGAAAAATACAACGTGCTACGCATACATCGTAGTTGAATACGTCTATAAGGGAACAGCGGGTGTGGGGACAGCATTCCTCCGCTTTTTTTTTTCCAGGAAGGAAACGTGATCTCTCAGTTTTTTTGAGAGATCCGTGTAAAGAAAGCCCAGTTTCAGCTGTTTACTGGACCTAAGCAAAGGCTAGAGACAGACGTGAGCAGTTCTTGATTTTATTATAAAAAGGGCAAAGCAATCACGAGAAAAACAAGCAGAGACCATGCCTGAGAAATACTCAAAAGCTCAGAACGACTAAATCCAGAGGCAAAAATAGAGAAAAATTAAGCAAGACTTCTGGAAACGTGAAGACAAAATAGAAGTTCTTCATTATAGCCCTAAAACAAGCTTTAACACAGCGCCCTTCTTCACCTACTGCTACAAATTCAGAGAGCCACTGTGAGCACCTGCCCCAAGCCCCGCCTCTCTAATTTCACCTGTAGCTTATTAATGCACATAACTGATATTAAATTTACCTCTTTTCTCTTTTTTTAAAATTTCTTTCACAATGCTTAATGCCCATACATTTTTTAAGTTCTCATTAAAACTTTCAGTTTAGACCTAGCTATTTGTATTCTCTTTATAATTTTTAGTAATTATTTTAGATAATTGTATTCAAGTAGTAAAAATCATAGGTGGTACTTGGTCTATAACGTTTGAGAACCTCTGATCTAGACCAATACATATCAGCCTCATATAAGTGACAGAGTATACAGGTAAATGTGTTTTAGGATTAAACACATGTTAAATTTCTACTTTTTGATTGATAGGATGGGACTAATACACTATGGTGTTATTTATATGTTTAATTTTATGCTACATAAAACAACCTGTGTTTAATTCTATGGTTGAAGGCAGGATGCAAAGGCATTTTTGCTATATAAAAAATACAGTAGATTTCAGCTGATGAATGTTTTGTATGTTGTATGTGTTTATTTTTTACTTTAAGCTTTAAAAAGTCACTATTACATAATCTGTATTGCCTTTTACTTTTCACCTTGAAGAATAGCCTACTGTTTTATTATAGCTGCTTTGTAGCTGATGTCTCCAAAGACATGGGGAGACCTGGGGAGAGATTTTTCTTAATGACTTACTGTTTTAATGAGCTGCAGGCTCTAAGAGTAGTGTAGCTGTCACTAGAGACTGGTCAGGGCTGTTTGATGAAGGGTCTTTTCTTGTTTCCCAGCAGTACATCAGCAGAATCTCAGAGCAGCCCTGAAAACAAAGTCGTAACAGCTTAGAGTGGTTACTGTCTAAGCATTCAAAAATGCATTGATTGACAGGTGGCAGCTGAATAAAATTTCATCTGCAGTTTGATTATGGAAATTTAACATAATGACCCAGTGCCTGTCAAAGACAAATCTGGCACAGTATATTCAATTTAAAGCATTTAAAAAAGATGGATGCACTGGTCTTTATTGAAACAAAAATGTAGAAAATATTTTATTGAAAGAGTTCAGAGTTTTAACTACTTTCACACATCAGCCCTAAGTGTGAACTAGTTTTCAACTAAAATATTAAATTATCAGAATTCCCCCTAGAGGTTGTTTTCCTACTCTCCTTTAAAATGTACATAGTGCAGTTTCTGCAGTGCTGAGCCTGAAGTAGCATTGACAGAAGCTACATTCTCCCTATTACAGGGGAAACATCACAATGATTTTGAAGCTGTAATTTTAAGATAAAAATATGTAGTGTTCCTTTAAAAAATAATACAAAATAATGTTTGGTGTATAGTTTTACTCTGTTTTTCTCATTGTTTTACTGAGATTTAAGATGCATTGTTGAATCCCTATTAATAAGTTTGAAAAAACGTTAGTACAATGTTGGTCCTAGTTTAGAGCATTGGTCTTTGGTAGTTGGTCATAAACCAGCTGTCTGTTCTCGTACTCAGTGCAGTGTTAAAAAGGACCTTTATGTGCCACCATGTAATATTATTTAATGTCATTATGTATGAAAATGTTGTTTACTACTTCTGACTGTAAGCCTGTAAGGTCATCCCTGTAGAGTTTCACTTGCTGTTGCCTTTTAAAGAGCTACTATTCCCAATCAATGTTTCTTTCTTTTTATAACTTTTACTGGAACTGTCCTTTGAGACTGGGTAAGCTGAACTCGGTTTTCTGTACTCTGCTGTTACCTGATTCATGAGTAACCCCTTTGGACTTCTATTCCCTTGGAACACATGCTTTTCTTTTGGAGCAGTAACAAATGACTTCTGTTGGCTGTGGGCAGAGTGCTGTAGTGTTGCCTAAATCCATACTCAAGTAAAAGACTATTGAGTAAAACAATAACTTTAATAATGACTTCCTCAAAAACAACTTGCACAGAAAGTAGCAGGGCAAATATTACATAAAGGGGACGTCTAGGATGGTGACGAAGTGCAGTTCTCTCTGGTTTGTTTACATCCAGAAGGTCTGGGTACTTTAAGGTGGAAGGGCATGTTTGAGGAAGACGGCTATTGTTTGTATGCAGTTGAAGTTTTTATTCACTTTTTGAAATAACACAAAACTCATTTGTGACTCAAGTTCATTTTTGTTGCACTTCACAATAATGCAGTTAGCTGTCTCAATTCTGAGACATTTCCACATTAAGTAATCTGAAACAGGAACAGTTGTTGTCTAAAAAAATGAAACAAATCTAGATATGAGAAAACCTAGCATAACCCAAATTTTCAAACACCGGAGCTTAGTAAACACTGTTTATGACCATGCAAACAGCCTGGAGAGCTAGCAAATGGTGAGGAAACATCCTCAGAATGTCTTTAAATGTTGTAGTAACTTCAAATGGCAGAATGTAATTGATTCACCATTTAATGTGGAACTGGAATTAACTAGTTACGTACCAAGACACATACTAGTGATGTTTAAGCTTGTTATGAAGAAAAGGGTCAAAATACATTTAAACTAAGATCATTCATTCTTTCTTTGGCTGTGACTGCTTATCAAGTTCAGGGTTGTGGTTAAGATAATACAATGTTAAAAGAGAAAATATAAATGTTTGTGGGTTTATTTCCCCAAGCAGACCTCCCACCCTTAGGCAAAATGGAGAAATGGGATTCACCCTAATTCTGAATGTTGTAACCAATGGTGTTGAGAAACATAGACCAACATCAGTTATATTTAATTTTATAATGTGGTAAATGTTCAGAGGTGTCAGTGGGCTAAGTGGGTAGCTAGTCTAGATATTTCAAGAGCAACAGCTGGTAATCTTCATGAAAGGCTTTACTCTAGGTGTTACAAATTGCTTGCCTTCAGCTAGAAGAGCATTAATAAAGTAAGGTACTAATGTTGGATGGTTAATTAAGGGCTTGTTTCTACTCACATCTGGGCTTTGGGTTATCAGATATTCACCTTAGGTAAAACCAAGCCTTTTACTGAGGCTGTTTCAACATGGAAGTTCAGATTCCTGAGAATTATGTGTCGTCTATCTTCACCGACCTTGATGATCTTTATCAGCAGCTGTGCGATAGCCCCGTGCCAGTTTTTGCAGTTAGTGTTGGCTTCATTCTTCACATTCCCCTTACATATACTGTTTAACTTCAGAGTAATTTACTTCTATTTGTCTTTGGACTTGGATCGTTGTTGGATCGCTTCCTTCTACATGTTTCTTCATTTATGGTTTATGTTGGTTTAATTTTTTTTTTTATTATTTGAAAACCATTCTAACTTGTTTGTCTGAACTATAAACAACAAAGTAAGTGTGTGTGTGTGTGTGTAATCTTGTCTAACATGTTCTGCAGCACTTGACATTGTTTTACGTTGTACAAAGGCGTGGCTTGCATTCCTGTTTAAAATAATATTTTTCCAGTTTGCATGTTTAGTGTTTAGAGAATACTTTAAAAGTGGTCAAATTATTATAATATAGAGCTAATATATGATGTTTTTCATGCTGTACCCTTATTGGTAGGTGGTACTCTTACATTGGCTATTACTCATACAAGTTAGAGGCTGTCCCAAATCATTTGGGGTGTGTTAATGATTTTGTGATAGGAGTTTGTATAATTTAACTGTATACAGATGCTGGATTATTAGCTCCCTACGTTCACACAGCAGAATTAAAAAGTGGCCCATATCCAATCTGTTTCTTCACATGTAACACTCATGTTGTTTGTGTGGCTCTGTGACCAGCAAAAAGATTTGGACCACTTTTCTTATGTGTTATAGAACATATTTGATCAGTGGCAATGCGATGTGTGAAACTTCTTTATCCAGGTTCCTGTCTCTCATTTATGAGGAAAATAAATCGGAATTAAATTTCATTGTTTAAAAAAAACAAAAAAACAAAACACATGAAGAACTAATTTCTTAGTAGTCCTTTATCAATGTTAAATTGTTCATGTCAGTATGAAGACTGCTCAGATGTGGATCAGGGAAATATTAACCTCATTATGCTGCTCATGCCCTCTTTGGAGACATATTTACGAGAGACCTAGCAACATCAGTTATTATTAATATCATGTTTTAATATTCTTTTAAGTCTTTAATTTATACCCTGGTTTTCAGACTCGTTTGAAATAAAGAAAAGCGAGATTCGTGAAACAGCGCTGCGGTAAAACACCAGTTCGGTTCCATTCCATTCTAAAATTAAAGTGCTTTGAATGGAACAGTTGGACATTTCCTTCTGGTCAGCACCGGTAGCATTGTCCTTTAGCGCATGCAGGACAGTTTGAGTGTGGTCTGTTTAGACGTACGTCAGATATAGGTCGCATTACATAGACAGTGTAGACAGCACAACAAAACAGATGAGATTTGATCATGTAATCAGGTTTGGGCCACTTTTACCTGCTGTGTGAGTGTAGCGTTAATTTCATAAGAAATGTTCGATGAGCATATGTCATTCAGCTTGCCACATAGTGCATGTTTGAAACAGACTAAAAGGGACCAGACATGCCACTGCAATTACTCTAAGAAATTTACAGCAGTTTAAATAGAATTGCAGTTCGATTATATATCCATTGTTATGGGTGATTGTATTTTCTGTTGTAGCAGTATGACAGGTGTACTGCAGATCATATGGCAGTGAGCTATATTATTTGTTCAGTGTTGGCTCATATGAAGTTACTTTGGCAGCTGCTGGTTTAATGTTATGTGATAGTTACATAATGATGGATTCACAGCAGGTCAAAACTGTTATGTAGCACTGAAGTCATCTGGAGTTGATTGTCTGATTTAGATTAGATTAGCTTTGGACTTTTTAATCTCAGGTTAAAATTGTGTTTGGAATGCAGCCAAATACACAAGACACATGGAATCACAAGGATGTTTGTGGCATCAAAATATGGCCAAAAGTTTTGAGAACAAAAAAGAACAAATCATAACTGAGAAAATAATTTTTGAGAACCAAAACGCAGAATCCATTATAGAGAAATGAAATGTTAAAAAAACAAAGGACTGTTGTTAATATTGAGAATTTTAAATACAGGTTTATAAAAGGAATATTAAGTATTTTCTCTTTTATTTTGTATTTGCACAGAGTTATGCTTCTCTCTGCTTTGCTTTCAGTTCCAAATCCTTCTAGCTTTTGTTTTCCACCATCCTGCTTTCAAGGCTGCGTGAGTGTGTTGAATAAAGGGTTTTCAGTGCAGTGCATTTCAGCTTAGCACAGCCCAAGAGTACACACCGACACACATTGACAATAAAAACATATTTCTGAGAGAGCAAAGTTAGAAAACAAGTGCAATAAGATGGCTTTTACACTGTTTAGAAGCATAGCTGGCCAGCTCACAGGCACTTGTGATTTAGCCACAGCAGATGAGTTTCCAGGGAACTGAGGCTCAAAACACACATTTAGAGGATAAAGCCTCATATCTTTTAAGCAGGAAGTTGAGTTTTCAGCTTCATTCCTCTCTCATTTAACGCAAACTAAGCGCTAAACTCACAACTGTTGTAGGCTAATGGATTTGGATTCCCCCACCCTTGTCTCTCTTAAATGCACATGAATGAACTGGCCATGTACTTAAAAACACAGAACAGGAAGTTGACAGCACACAAGTCATAAATATCACCCTCATTTTGAGATAATTGAGATTATACCGCCCGACCCAAGTTTATACACTTACATTATATGGCCAGCTGTTTGTGGACACCTATTACAGTATCAGCTTTTATTTTTCCGTGTGGTGTTTACACCAGATTTTGGAATTGCATGGGAATTTTGAGGCAATCAGCATCAAGGACATTTATGACATCAGTTTCTGATGTTAAAGATTAACTCTGGATCACAAACACATACTCCAACTCCTCTCAAATGCACTGGATGGAGTTCCATCTCTCCAGAGTGTGCAGGTTCACTGCTCCAGAGTGCAATGCTGAAGAGACTTATACACTTCAGACCCATCCTTGGTATAGACCTAGGCTCATGTGCAGCTGCTTTAGAGTGCCTGATGTGATTTCATACTGTCTTTAGAGAGTATACACTTTCACGTATTTTGTGCACACAACTTCAAAATGGGTGCAGCTTAAAATAGATTAAGTTACTTATTGATGGGATGTTTGCAAACTTTTGGACATGAAGTTTATACAGTCATGAACCATTTAACATTCTTTTTTTATAAATGTCTGTTCACTTTAATGGCTAAGTCCTTAACATTATAATAGGAAATAAAATCTTTATCTTAACATTGCACATAGAGCCCCAAAATGTTTATGGCCAGCCAGTAGAAACATATTTTTATTTACAATAATGCAGCATCTTGTGAATTATCTAAACTACTTTGTAGGGATCCACATTTTTCATACCGTCATGCCGTCTCAAATATTATTGCCGTATACGTTATTGACACGTGTTGATGGTAAAAACCAGTTTCTGAGAGAGCAAATGTTCAGCAACTGGTGCTGAAGGGACAGAAAAATTAGAGAATAAGTGAAATTAGACGGTTCTACACGGTTTCAAAGCACAGCTGGCGATAACAAGCACACCACAGCAGATTTTTCAGAGAACTGAGGCTCAAAACACACATATGAAGCCATATACCTGTGAGCACAGTCGAATGAATGATTTTCGTAGTATTTTGTCTGTTTACAGCCATGTTCCTCTCTCTTTACCCCAAACTCCAGCACTAAACTTGTGTGGCTTGTGTTTTTCTCCACCTGTTTTCAGACATCAGCAGTCATTGAGCTCCCACAGCGCTCCCTCCCTGTGGCTCTGTTAAATGCACATGAATATTTTAGCTGACTTTTAAAGACACAAGTTTTACACACCACACGCATCATAAATACCACCCTCATTTTGAGATATGTCCACATTTTTAAATACCATGGTATGCGTTATTAGCGTTTCACTGCCCAACCCTACTACTTTGTAACTGAATGTAACTGACCCTTTGGTAGAGTAGCCTTAAATGACTTTGTGGCTGTGGTAATATGAATGTGGTGGCTATGTCTGGTCTACGTGTATTTCATTGTCGTTTGGTTTTACAGAAAGTACTCTGGATGTTAAAGGGTGCAAACCTATAAACAACAAGCATTTTATGTTTAATTCTTACCAAAATGTCCAGTGATTTAAGTGCCAGATTTGATGTCTGTTTTGTAAAAATGTATGGTGTATAACTTCAGTGTAAAGCCATCCTTAAAATGAAACATATTTACTGGCAAAATGTTTATTTATTATCATATATTTATATGTTATATTTTTGTTTGGGTGAGAAGATCATGGACATTTACACCCACTATTTCTTTTTGACTACAGAAAACAAGCGTACTATTTACGACAGATACGGTAAAGAAGGTCTAAATGGAGGAGGAGGGGGAGGAGGAGGAAGAGGTACATTCAAAATTCTGATTATGTACAATATTTCCATATTAATTAAGGTGTGGTTTTGTTTAAATGAATCATTACATAAACCCTTTCCTTTGGCAGGGCATTATGATGGTCAGTATGGTGGATTCACATTCCGTAATCCTGAAGACGTCTTCAGGGAATTCTTTGGAGGCAGAGATCCCTTCGCAGATTTTTTTGGTAAGAACTTGTCTACTTACTTGGAGGAATGAAGGAACCTGTGAGAAGGGTGAGGACAGTCCAGATGGACAGAGAATCAAATTAGTGTTCATGTCCAAACCTTTCACAATGAAAATTAGAAGATGAGAACTATGGCATGTTTTTAACAACAAATAAAAACTAAACTATAATGTGAAAGACCAGTTATTAAAGTAAATATAGTGAAGAGAAATAGACGCCTGAACAACTATTTCTTTGAGCATCCGGCTTTCCTCGTATTAACTGTTGACCTAACCTGATTAATAGAGTTGAAACTCTTGAGATTGACTCAGTCTCGGTTTGTAAACACCATGAACTTTGAATTTCAAATGTTAATGTTAAACAAATGCATAATGTCTAACAAAAAAAGCCATATTCCTTCCATAATTTTGGAAACGTAGTAATAAATAATACCTCTAAAACAGTAAAACCTTTAAATATATGAGTAAAATTCAGCTTTTATTTATTAATTGATTTATTTTTAATTTAATGGACTAAAATTAGAATTAATATTTTTAGTTTTCATTTAATAAACTAGACTAAAACTAACACATGTTAATTGACTAAAATTGACAACACATTTGAGACAAGACTAAGACTAAACTTTTTTTTTTTTTTTTTAAAGATATGCCAAAATAATCACTGCTTTGAACATTCTTACAGTGACATCCATATTTTATAGCTTCTGAGTCTTATTTTTCTTATTTTTTCTTTAACATGAATTGATAAAAGTCACAATTAATTAATTAGTTAATTAAATCAAGCTTAGTTCTTTATACATTTATGTGTATTTGGATGTAACATCTGTATTTGCAGATGACATGAATTTAGGGTATTTTTCCTTTTAAATAAATAAATAAATAAAGTCAAATTATTTTTATTTTTAATTAGTTTTGAACAATCGGCACATACTGATGTGTTTGAAAATTTGCAAACAACCTACTCAAATGCTGTTGGTTTTCCCAGTGGAAATAAATGAACACATCCTATTCAGGGAACACTCTTAAATATGGAGATTCCTCTGAAAAATGCAATGAGTTTGTTGAGTTTTGTTTGTTGAAAAATAAAATTGGCTATAATTGAATTGTTCTAACCAACTTGTTAAATTAAGCAAATGGTACAATTATAAAACCTGTAGAAGTGTGTGTGTGTGTTCCATAGACAGTATTTAAGCTTGTTTTTGTTTTGCCAAGGGGAACCAAACTTTCGCTCATGCCTGTATTGCAGTTTATTCAGTTGTCCTGTGATGTCTGGATCGTGCTGCTAACTGCCGTTGGCCAACAGCAGCACGGCATGTGTTGTAGCACTCTCAGACATGCTAAATATGGCAAAGGGCACTTCCACAGAGCCCAGATGAGACTTTGCATCATAGAGCAGGAATGCTTTCAGAAATAGCTTCTTTGTAAAACAAGAGGCTGTAGTGAACTGGGAGCAGGGGTAGGTGTGTTTTAGACTGTATATCACATGCAAAAGTTTGTGTCCCTGTCGATATGACATTTTTTGTGACCACACCATCTACAGGAAACCCTTTTGGAAAAATTTTAATACACGTACAGCATTTGAAGAATACACCTATATATATACATATATATACTGCAGGAGATTTGATTGTTTACATCCATTACATGGCAACAAATAGGTGAAAATGCTCGTGCTGATGACTTTAGCCTTGCTAGTAATAGTATACTCTTATTCATGTAAACATATGGCTGGTTTAGGGTAGTGAGTAATATCACTGCAGTTTGTGCCAAGGTTTTTCAAACTTTTTGGACATGCGCCCCCATCAGTGTATCTACTTTAAGCCTGCGCATCCCCTCCACAACAAGCACCTTCCCCTCACTGCATGCAATCCTTCAGTTGGTTTCTAGTTTGAATTTTTCCCTGTTTACTTAATAAAATAATCACTTTTGAAAAATCAAGTTGAGTTTCTATTCCACCATTCTCTTCCAGCAGCCACATTTACTGCTGTCATGCCTCACAAGACTGTTAGCCCTTTTCCAGTGTTGTCAACTCCTCAGTAAGGAAAGTAGCTACTGGCTGTCGTTAGAAGTCACTAAACTGCGTCATCGCCTAATTTGCATAATGTCCATTTGTAATTGACGCTGTAGAAGAGAGGAATAATGTCGTAGGAGAGAAACTAATTTTGTAAGAAAAAACACCAAAACACCCTTGATTCTTGGTCTGAAGCATATTGTATAACTTGCATTATAATCAGTGCCTGTACATAAAAAATATATAAAAATAAATTACCTTGTGGTTATAACGTCTTATTATGTAGTTGTTTAACTGAATGTCAAATCAAATTACGCTTAAGTGCTCTCTCAATCAGCTTCATGAGGTCATCACCTGGGATGGTTTTCAGTGAACAGTCGTGGCCTCGTCAAGAGTTCATTTGTAGAACTGCTCACCTTTTTAATGTGTTTGAGACCGTAACTTGGGTTGTGCAGAGGTAGGGCTGGTACATAGTTCTATACAGCGAAGAGCCCTATTCCACCAATGACGAATGAAATATATTCAAATTTTTGACTGGTACTGTATATAAAATAATACAAGGTGAAAGGTCATCATCTTTCACTCTGGGCTCATTTTATGCTGCAAACATTGTGTACAGTGACAATCATATTCTTAGTGCTATTCAGCAAATGCTGTTTAAATGTCCCTCTTGATAATTGTCTGAGTAAAAGTTCCCTTAATCCCAGTGCAGATGGATTTAAGCTATTTTAACTTGGCAGTAACACTAGCGCCAGCTTAGTGAGCAGCAGGAGTGACCCTATTACGCTTTTTGCCCTGGGCTTTTGGGTTTTCAGATACAAATTAGTCCTGAAATGGAACAGGGACATTCTAGAAATAAGCTGTAAAAGAGTAACAGTGTAGATGCGTAACCACTGACAACAGGTGATGTTTTTGTAGAATGTGATTTTTCTGTTTTTGCTTGTCTGTGCTATGGTTGTGGCAGATGATGGCTGTAGTGTGTTGCAAATGGGGGTGGAAAAAATGGGGGAGGGGCTGTCATTTAACAGCAACCCCCCAGGTTCTCTGACTGACAGCCTTAACCTCCAATCCATACTCTCCAGCACCCAGCCCCCCTGCCCAAATCTGACGTTCATGACAGCCCAGGTGAGAAATAAGCTGAGGAAAATCAAAACTAAGAACGTATCAGTGCTAGGCTCTTAACTGTGTGGAATAGTTCAACATGTTTCTCAGGCTTTGACAAGGACTGCATCTCTGGAGAACATCTTGTTTGATAGCAGTTCTGTAGATGCATGCCATTGGCATTTACATCTGAACGTATAAAGATACTCGAGACTGGTCCTTATCTATCTCCGCCTAATGTTGAGCTCAGCTAAGGACCCACTTCATTTCATCTACCAACATCTTCCTCCTACCTGGAGCCTTTTATCCCCTGGAGAAGCCTGGGAACACAGAGAGAATCATGTTCTTTGATTCCTTCTGTGCTTTCAACACCATAAAGCCTGGCCTCCTGAAGGACAAACTGGAACATGCTTGAGTGAATCATTACTTGTCTAACTGGATCTTAGACTACCTCACAAATTGAAGACTAGAGACTGTGTGTCTGAAAGGGTGGTTTGCAGTACAATGGTTCCACAAGGGATAGTCTTGGTCCCGTTCTTCTTCGCCCTGCACTCTGCAGACCTCAGGCACAACTCCCAGACTTTCACCTGCAGAAGTTCTCTGATGTCTTGGCAATCATTGGCCTCTTCACAAATGAGGATAACGGGAATACAGAGAACTGATACAGGACTTTAGTTGTGTCTACGGAATCATTTCCAGATAAACACAGGGAAGACCAAAGAATTGGTTGGTGCCCCCTCCAACTGTGAACATCTGGATACAGACATTAGAAGAGTAGACTTTTATAACACCTAGGTTATAGTGGTGGGAGAAAGCAGGATGCTATTTAAGTTAGCATCCATGCGGCAGAATGACTCTCACCCCATTCATGAGACATGAGGGCAGTGCCTTCAGTGACAGGCTACTCCACATCAGGGATACAAAGAAGCATTATTGCAGATCCTTCCTCCCTACTGCTTTCAGACTGTACAACAACACACTGCTCCCAGTCGACTAAATACACCTACACATGCACTATACAGCCATACTACATAATTTGTACCTTATTTTTCTTATTATAAAATACCAATAACGATATATTTTCCAAGTGCAATGGAAGTTTTGTTTTCATGTCATTTCATTCCAACATGCAATATCCATTTCATATATATGTGCAATATAAGATTTATGTGCAAATTTTGAATGTAAATATTGTTGATTTTGTTTAGAGATCTATTAATATAATGTTCACACTGATTCTAGTTTTTCCAGTTTTCTTTTGTATTTTTGTGTAACTTGTTCTATCTCTGCTGTTGAAACACTGTACATTTCCCCGCTGTGAGACTATTAAACAATTATCTTGTCTTGTTTCGTCTCATCTCGTCACCAGGTTAAAATTAATAAAGAATTTCATTACAAAGAAAATAATAAAAAAAAAATCTCATATTGCAGAATTTGTTGTATTATATACAGCAATAAACTACACAGTACATATTTAAATAGCAGAAATGAAACACTTGTTTTAGTATTTTAAATATTTGAAGCATTTTGACAGCAACAAGAAGTTAACGAAGTATTAAATATACTTGTATAACCATTCTAATTTCATCTTTCTGAATATTCATCTGGTGCAGCAAGTAGTGTCTCAGTAACACAGCTCCAGGGACCTGGAGGTTGTGGGTTTAAGTCCCACTCCGGGTGACTGTCTGTGAGTTTGGTGTGTTCTCCCTGTGTCTGCGTGGGTTTCCTCCAGGTGCTCTGGTTTTCTTCCACGGTCCAAAAACACACATCCGTAGGTGGATTGGTGACTCAAAAAAGTGTCCATAGGTGTGTGTGTGTGTTTCCCTGTGCAAGACTGGTGCCCACTCCAGGGTGTATTTCTGCCTTGCGCCCAGTGATTCCCCGTAGGCTCTGGACCCACCGTGACCCTGAACTGGATAAGCGGTTACAGACAATGAATGATGAATATTTAGTTGGATCTTCATTCTAAACTTTAATGTTATTAGTTTTAAATAACACAAAATCAATTTGTTTGCTGATATAAATGTGGGGAAACCCACATGGACACAGGGAGAACACACACCTCCTCACAGTCAGTCACCTGCAGCAGGACTTGAACCCACAATCTCCAGGTCCCTGGAGCAATAAGTTAAAGAAAATATATATATATAAACAGTACAAAATTAACTAGTTAAGTACATTATATACACAGGCCTAAACTACACTTACATGCATATACATCTGAGCGAAAAAAACTGTTCACTTGAAAGAATGTGGGAACATGGACAAAGTAGTTTGTTTAAGGTAGCAAGTAAGTTTACTATGCATCAAGCTCCTTTGTGTACTTTAACCATCTAAAGTTTAAGTTAAGAAGTGTGAGCCAATAGAAATCAGTGGTCTAGACTGACCCTAGTCAACTTCAAATAGTCAGGACCACACCAAAGCAGGTTTGATTTAAATAGTGAATCATTCTCAGCACTGCAATGACACTGATGTGCTGGTGGTGTGTTAGTGTGTATGAGTGGGATCAAACACAGTAGTGCTGCTGGAGTTTTAAACACTGTGCCTCTACTCCATCAGTGGACACAGGACACTGTCAGCTGGTTATTTTTGGTTGGTGGACATTTCTTAGTTCAGAAATGACACTGAGGTCTATAAAAAAGTCCAGCAGCACTGCTGTGTCTGATCCACTCATACCAAGACAACATGCTGACACACCATCACCACGTCAGTGTCACTGCAGCTGAGAATGATCCACCACCTAAATCTTATCCTGCTCTCAGGGCAGGGCACACATTGTATGCAGAGCAACAGATGGACTCCAGTCTGTAATTGTAGAATGGCTTTTGTGGACAGTGGCACTGAGAGAATGAACAGAGAAACAAATACATGGTCATTATGTTTGGTGTATTACTGGAATGTAAACTGCATATTACTTGGCATATTATTTCTTTAGAGAATTGAACAAATAAAAAGGTAGACATTTTTAAGGACATGACTATTTGCCAACAAGAGTACACAGGCAGACACGTGTAAAAAAATATATATATATATATTTTTTTTATTTATTTATTAATTTTTTTTTGTTCCCCCCCAGGGGATGACCCATTTGATGACTTTTTTGGAGTTGGTCGTAGGCCGAGGAGCATGAGGAGTCGCACTACTGACTCGTTCTTTGGTGGATTTGGAGGATTCCCTGCATTTGGCCATGGATACTCAGGCTTTGACTCAGGTTTGTGTCAGTGTGATTCAGTATTTACTAAACATTATGCATTTCTGAGTTTCTGTGTTATTTGCTGGCCTTGTATCATCTGCAACTCAAATGTCCTCAGAAAGATTCCTCTGTATTTTCTTATGCCAACTTTTGAGGTATCAATACAGCAATGTGTAAGGTCTAAATGTGTATATACATATTCTATATTATATACTGTTGATTTTGGAAAAACTGTGACTAATTAATCATAGAATTTGCCACATTAATCACAGTTTTTCCTTCCTAACACTGAAGCTTTTCATAATGAATCTAACCCAGTGACGTTTAGGGCACAAATCAGATTTGCAGCTTCAGAAGAAGCAATGGATAAGGCCCAGTCTTCAGCACGTGTTGTTAAAATATGTTTAGAGTCTGATGTATAGAGAACATTGCGCATTCAAGCCTTTGTTTGCCACCTTTTCCTTTTTTGTAGGATTCACCTCCTTTGGGCCGATGGGCGGAGGAAGCTTTACCTCTTTTTCTTCGTCTTCATTCGGAGGTGGAGGAGGAGGAGGGGGAGGAGGAGGAGGGAGCATGGGAAATTTTCGTTCAGTCTCCACCTCCACCAAATTTATCAATGGCAGAAAGATCACCACCAAACGGTACCACACTCCATCACGTTTTAATCCCAAACTACCGCCTCCACCTACTACTGATCTTTATGAAAAATGTTATATAATTTTATACAGTGTTCTCCCAAATGATCACATTGAAGGTTATAATATTTGTCCCACCGTCTCCTCTACTATGGGCTTGGGTTTTTGCAAGGTTCATTTTCCAGATCTCACATTTAGTTTGTTCCTACACTAGTCTGTGTTCTCACCCACATTTAGTCATTCACTTACTATAGTTTGTCCCTGGATGTTGTGTTATAAAAGTAAGCCTAGCTCTTTGAGATGTGTGTGTGCATAAGACATGTTACATGTTACATAATTACATGTTTGCTATAGCAGACTTGTAGCTCCAGTGCAAAACTAAAGAAACAAACTTCAGAACCATTAATGCTGAATGCTAATGCGTAAGACAAAAATTGTGTAAATGTGATATGCAGCTGAACTGTTGCTTTGGGGCAGTTCAAGTCAAAACATGCCAAAAAAGTTTTCAGGGACTAGTCATGTTGCATGGATTCAGTCTTGACTGTATTCTTAGGAGATGTCGCTTCACTATGTGACCAAATATTTGCGGATACTCTTCTGAAATGTCTCCCTTTGCTGCCATAATAGCTTCTGGTCTTCTGATATGGACCTGTGTTAGATTTTCAAACATTTCTGTGAGGTTTGTTTACGGCTTTCAGCCACAAGATCATGATTTAACCCTAAGGTAGTTGCAAATCTGACTCATTCAGAATGTACTGAATGTTGCTCAGTCATCCCAGAGGACACTGCTCTTTACCGCAATTCCTGGATTTTATATGGTGATCGAAACCTCATTTGCAGCTATTCAAGCGCATCCAGCCTTTAGCTTAGCCTGTTTTCTCCATGCGTCTTTAAGGTTTTGGGCTAAAATCCACCAGAAATGGTAGGCAGTTATATAAACGTTGTATTTTATGTGATCACCCCACTGCTTAACACTGCCCTCAGATTTTAGAGATGACTTGATAACCAGACATTTATTTCATCAACCAACAGAATACTCAAAAGAACACAAGTAGCTAAAGTCACTCATTCTAAAGCAGGTCTGCAAAGCTTTGGACATATAATGTATTTTAGTTTGTGATGAGTTCTAGCATTACGTTTCTGTAATAAAATCATGTGGTCTGCCCAATATATTGGCCTTTGCAATAATGATACTAAAGAAGGCTCCGGATTACAGCTCCAAATGAGTTTGTATGTCCTATTGTTTACCAGTGACATTGAAATATATTGTAAGCTCATTACACTGGCCTTGTCCACCATAGGTTTAGTTATAAAATATCCATCCTCTGCACAAGCATGGTGACATTGGGGTTGTGTCTGAGATTCGCGTAAACCACTTCCAGGCAAATAAATTTCACCTTCAAATCTTTGTGTTTTTTGTTTTTTGCTGTGTTATTGCACTTGTAACAAGGGTTTATTTGTAATTGTGAAGTAATGGCTTGTTTTTGTGTGTGTGTGTGTGTGTGTGTGTGTGTGTGTGTGTTTGCACATGTAGCATTGTGGAGAATGGTCAGGAGCGAGTTGAGGTTGAGGAAGATGGTCAGCTGAAGTCCCTCACAGTCAACGGTAAGGAACAGCTCCTCAGACTGGAACACAAATGACCAACTTAAAACCCCCAGCATCGAACCCCCTACAGAATACGTTCCTCTACAGTGAAACCAACTTTTTCCCAGCCTTCAAAGGGAGAGCAAGAGAGAGCAGAACACCACCAAGCACAGCACTCTTTTTCTCTCTCTCTCTCTCACACACACACACACAAAATAGAATAAACTAGGCCACTAGTTGGCGCTGTTGCACCTACATCAGGGAGACATTCCGAATCCAAGCTGTGTAATGTCTTAGAAGGCCTCACTCAGTTTTCCTGAGATAAGTTAATTGCTGTTTGTTTACTCAGTCATTATCCCAACAGAACATTGCAGAGTGTACCATTCCTCCTGCTTTGAGCTCTGTTTCACAGAGCATTTTTTCATTTTCACAATTTCTTGCTCAGTTTGTTCCAACCTACGTCTACATTCCGACACATATTTAGCCCAAAATTCTTATTCTTTACAATTTTATATCGTCGCTGTCCAATAAAATCTCTCTTGGACTTTTAGTTTATTATTAGAACACAGCAGCTTGGAATAAAATCCTTTTACACTGACTTCCATGGAGAGTTAAGAATTTATTGTTATTATTATTATTATTATTATTATTATTATTTATTTTATAATTTTTTATATGAGATAATTACCGCATAATTAACATATTGAAAATAGGAATTTAAACCACAAAGTAAAAAAACTTATGTGATTCCATGGCCTTTTAGTGCATCTGTTTTTTTGTTTTTTTTTTGTTTTGGTTTTTTTTTTTTATTTTATTTTGTGGGGTGCATCTTTTTATCTCCACTAGTGACCTCAGTAGGCAGCTGTGTGTTTTTTTTTTTTAATAAACCCATCTCCTGCAAGTGCACATTGCCTCAAAACCGTGTGAGCACAGCTGGCTGTAGACCTGAAGGCAGCATGCATGTGTGCTTCTGACTTTTTTCATCCTCTCAGTGGGAATTAACACCTGGATTGAAAAAATTCAAACGTGTAACTCTCATTTCCCTGTAATATGTAAATACTATTTAAATCAACCATGATTTTAACTGGTGTTAGTAGCTGCCATGTACAGGCTGTTAGGATGTTCATAAATTAATAGTATTAATATGCATTGTTTGCTTTTTGTTAGTCTGTTTTGTTTTATTCTTCTCTAACTTCTGCATGATTGCCATGACCATGGTTTCTCATGTAGTTTACTGTGATTGTCAGATGATCAGACCTGAGACACAGTCGCTATATATATATATATATATATATATATATATATATATATATATATATATATATATATATATATATGTGTATATATAATGTGTGCAGACAATTGTGTACCTTGTTAAAAAATAAAAATGAAGGGGGAGAGAAAAGGTTTCAGGTTAAATAAATCTCATTTTCACCCTGTTTGGGGAAACTGCACTCATGAATCCTGTGTGGTGATTTTCACAAAAACACAACTTCTAACATCTGTGTGTGTTAACGTGGTCGTTGCTTGGCTAATCTATGCCTCACGTGTGTTTTCACCAAATAAAATGCACTTTTGTTCTGTCTGTTTACTTCAACTTCATTATCTGCACTTGTCTTCCTCCATGTGTTTAACGAACACTAATCACACTCACCTGATGATTACAGAACTCACAGTGAATGTCCAGATCTCCAGTCTTCCTGACTGCAACTGATTCATACACATTTGGTGAATAATTAGAACAAATGGCACTCGAAGGATATTTTAATGCTGGTGTTTCCAAACAAAAGTTAACGAAATATTGCAGTTGACCTAAGAACTAAAAATGTTAACAACAATTTTAAAAAGTGCTCCAATATTTTGTAAATATCTAAAGATTTTAATGAATTGCCTGTAATGCATTAACGTTTGGGACACGTCCATGTTTACTACTGGCTTACATTACCTTTGCTTTTATTTAAACTGTTTAATCTTTTGGGAACAGAGAATACTAATTGTTGCAGTTTTTCAAGTGGAATTTTGTTGCTCTACAGTCTGTGGTCGCCATTGTCTGATTCTCCTCCGCATGATGTGTTGTACATTTTCAATAGGAGACAAATCTGGACGCAGGAAGGTCAGTTAAGCACATACTCTGTATTTCCAAAGCCATGCTGTACTTGCACATGTAGAAAGCGGTCTTTCTACGTCTGGACATTCTGGGAAACGACAACTTTGATGTACCTTCACACCATAACACATTTTGGCTTCCTCACCTTTTGCAGTTTAAATTTAGATGGTTCGATTAATTTTGGTTAGGGTTTTTCAGTTTCAGTGAGAAAAAATGTATATCATTAAGATAAGGTACATTTTTCAAAAACAAGGCATCGTTGGCAGTTCATCCTGAAGTTGCCATATCCTCCATAAAATGATTTTTCCCCATCCTTTTGGTGGGAAAAAAACACTTACAATTAAAACTGCAAGTGTGAATCACATCAAGTTAAAAAATTTACTAGTTAAAAAAAATCACAGGTTCAAGTGTGAAAGGGCTTAAAGCCTAACTGTCACTCTTCAATTTGTTCCATTACAGCACTCTCCTTATTTATAGCCTCATATCTTCTGATGCTGCTTTGGGATGGACATTCAGTTCCCTCCACTGCCAGTTGCTCTAAATCCTTTTTGGCTGAGCTGCTGGTAGAAGGACTCCTCGAGTGTTGTAACATGTTGTGTGCCTAAACACAGGGACCTTTGCTCATTCACAGAAAGGTCAGAGAAATACTCTAAAAGGATAAAAAGGACCACTGGGAAACATGTAAATGGTGCATTGTCATGATCACTGAGGAGCAGTCAGATCCTTCTAGCCAACATCAAAGGCTAAAGAATTGCAAACAAACAAACGAATGTTTCAGAATTGTCAATACACCTTGTAAAATGCAATTCCAATTGTTTGAATTGTACAAAAACTGTAAAGAAATTAGGAAGAAATGACAAAGGCTTAGCTGACAAATGTTGAATTAAATGCCTGAAAAACACTAAAAAAATTTATAAATAAATATATTACATTTTAAAAATTTAGAAGTTTAGAGAATATTCTAGTATTCCATTTTGAAACATTGCACTAAGCAGATGAACTGGTGGCAGGCAGCAGGTGAAAACATCAACATTGATTTAAAAAGGCCCATCCACACAAGGTTCAGTATTTGCAAGCAAAAGAAGAGTTGTGGTACACGACTTTATGCCAAACTTCAGGAGAGAACTGTCAAACAGTTCTAAAAGGACATTTCTCAACAACGCAGTGAAAGATTCAAGAAACCTGGAGAAATCTGTGTAGGGAAAGTTTGACCTTTGCTACTATACATACAGCCACATGGATTTATGATTCATTCAGAAACCTGGTGTCACTTAATGTAGTACACTGCTGCATCAAGAAATGCAACCTGACACCCTATTACACATGCAGCATTTCTGTGAAGTTTTGATGTGGCTTACAAGGTTCTCTGGGCTCAGCCTCATCTCGGATAGTCCAAAACAGCAAAGTGTGGTGCTGTGCACACTTAACAAATAGATGGGTCCTCTTTAGTAATGGCATCGACTGTATAGAACTGTTTGGTTTAATGTTTTTTTCACACGCTAAAATGGTCCTTCATATTGAGTGAGAATGTGTTGTATATAGCGCCTTTTGGAAAATGGTTCTAAATAGCACCAAAAATGGTTCTTCTTCTATTATATCAAACTGGAAATTGTAACAGAAGAACTCTTTCTAGTTCAGTGCAGCACAATCTCCAATTGGAAGAAAAACTACATCATGCATACTATTCTACATAGAACTCAGTTCTATTCAGAACCATTTACTTTATAAAAGAACCATTTTTTAAGAACTTTTGTAGTGTGTGGTCCACGAGTCCATGGTTCAGTCTGATTTTCGAGCAAAAATGAATGTTGAGGTTTCCCTAACCATAACTATATCTATTTCCAAATATTGTCTAAAATCTGACACAAAATATACAGCTTTTTCATTCATGAAAGTTCGGCTGTGCCATCTTACATCTAGGCAGTTTTCTTGTGTGTGTGTGTGTGTGTGTGTATAAATTATTGGCACCCCTGTTTAAGATGTGTTAAAAGTTTAAAATTATTATTTTTTTTAATTAATTATTATTTTTTTATTTATTACAGAAGAATAATCTCACACTGAAAATTATAGAAAAATGTAACTTTTAACTCAAGTGAATTAAAAACAAAAACATCCCTGACTAAGAAATGATTATTTTACGTAAAATTGCCTGTTCCACAATTATTGCCACCCCTAACAGTTTCTAGAAAATAAATGTAATTTAACCATTTCTGTTTTTCCACTGTAGTTTATAAAGTTGATCAGTGTCTCTAATTAGTAATTCACCACTTCCTGTTTCCCTGGGGTATAAATATAACGTGACACAGAGGCCCATTTCTCTTATCCATGCTTCAGACCTGCTAACAAGACAAAGATTTTTTGCAATAAACATTAGACGTGGGTCTGGTGTATCACTAAGGATGAGTATGTGGAAAAATACATGCCCACTGAAGTATGGGGGAGGATCAGTGATGCTCTGGGCCTCTTTTTCTTCCAAAGTCCCTGGGAACCTTGTAAGGATACATGAGATCATGAACTCTTTAAAATAACAGGACATTTTAAATCAGAATCTGGTGACCTCTGCCCAAAAGTGTGTGTCTTTCAGCAAGATAATGACCCTAAACATGTGGCCAAATCTACACAAAAATGATTCACAAGGCACAAAATCAAGCTCCACTCATGGCCATCTCAGTCCCCAGACCTCAACCCAATTGAGAATCTGTGTATTCTCCCAACTTGTGAAATGTTATAGGAGAAGATCAAGTGCTGTGTTGTTGGCAAAAGGGGGTTATATAAAGTATTAACATCAAGGGTGTCAATAATTGTGGCACACGATTTCATGTAAAAGAATTATTTCTTAATGTGGGATTTTTTCCCACTTAATAAATGCATTTGTATTAAAGGTTGGATTTTTCTCTTTTTTCCCCTTATATCATTAAAAAAAGAATGTTTCAGAAGCCTAAGAACACATCTTAAACAGGGGTGACAATAATTGTGAAGGGTGCTGTATATATAAAGTTCTCCCAGGAATTGTACTGGACCTGGAGCATGTGATTTCCAGAATATAATACTAGGGGGTTGAGCAGGTAATTGCCTGGATATAGTAGTGTGTGTGGAGCAGATAATTTCCTGGCTATACAGATGCATCTCAATAAATTAGAATATCATCAAAAAAGTTAATTTATTTCTGTGATTCAATTCAAAAAGTCAAACCCATATTATATAGACTCATTACTAACAGAATGGTCTATTTCAAACATTTTTCTTTTAATGATAATAATGGCTTACAGCCAATGAAAAACCCAAAAGTCATTATCTCAGAAAATTTGAAAAATCAACACAACACAACTTCAAAGGTTTCCTAAGACTTTATAATCGTCTCTTAGTCTGGTTCAATAGGCTGACAGACTGACAGATGTCCAGAGATTAGCCATTGAAACCCTTCTGTTGTATCCAAGCATATTAATAGAAAGTTGAGTGGAAGAAAAAAGGTGCACAAGCAACAAGGAAAATCGCAGCATTAAAAGGATTGTCAAGAAAAGGCCTTTCAAAAATTCAGGGGAGATTAACAAGGAGTGGACTGCTGCAGGAGTCAGTGCGTCAAGAGCCACCACACACAGAGGCATCCAGGACATGGTCAACAACTGTCTCAGTCCTTGTGTCAAGTCACTCATGACCCAGAGACAACGGCAGAAGTCTTACCTGGGCCAAGGAGAAAAAGGACTGGACTGTTGCTCTGTGTCCAAAGTCTTGTTTTCAGATGAAAGTAAATGTTGCATTTCATTTGGAAATCAAGGTCCCAGAGTCTGGTGGAAGAGTGGAGAGGCACACAATCGAAGCTGCTTGAAGTTTCCACAATCAGTGATGGTTTGGGGAGCCATGTCATCTGCTGGTGTTGGTCCACTGTGTTAGATCAAGTCCAAAGTCAGCTCAGCCGTCTCCCAGGAAATTATAGAGCACTTCATGGTTCCCTCTGCTGACAAGCAATGTCCACACTGCCAAAAGTTCCAACACCTGGTTTAATAACCACAATATCACTGAACTTGACTGGCCAGCACACTCACCTGACTTAAACCCCATAGAGAATCTATGGGTTATTGTCAAAATGAGACACACCAGACCCAACAATGCAGAAGAGCTGAAGGTCGTATCAAAGCAACCTGGGTTTCCATAACACCTCAGCAGTGCCACAGGCTGATCATCGTCATGCCACACAACGTTGATGCAGTAATTCATGCATAAAGAGCCCCAACCAAGTATTGAGTGCATATACAGTACATACTTTTCCATAGGCCAACATTCCTGTATTGAAAATACTTTTTTAAATAGGTCTTATATAATATTTAAATGATCTGAGATAATGACTTTTGGGTTTTAATTGGCTGTAAGCCATAATCATCAACATTAAATTAAACAAAAGCTTGAAATAGATCACTCTGTAATAAATCTGTATAATGAGTTTCACTTTTTAAATTACTGAAATGAATTTACTTTTTGATGATAATCTAATAATTTATTGATATTCCTCTGCAGTACTCTGCATGGATCAGTTAATTTCCTGGATATAGCACTGTATGTGGAGCAGGTAATTTCCTGAATGTAGTACTGTGTGGAGCAGCTCATTTCTTCGATGTAGTAGTTTGTTGAGCAGGTAATTGCCTGGATATAGCATTGGGGTAAGAGCAGGTTTCCTTGGAATTGTACTGAATCTCAAGCATGTATTTTCTTGGATATTATGCCGCATCAGGAGCATATGGGTCTCAAACATATGATTTCTGGGGTATAGTATTTTGTCTGGTACAAGTAATTTCTGAGGGATTGTATTAGGCTTTGTGCTGTTAATTTCCCAAGGGTCTTGTGTAGGTGTTTTTTTTTTCAGTACTGTAATTTGGATCTTGTTTACAAAAATCAATCGCTTCTCAGCCTTTTGGCTATGATCAAGTGTAGTGTCTGTTCAAATCAAATTAATAACAGATTATATAAATTGATTTTCTGTGCAGGGCAAAAGAAATAGGCTTGCTCTTGCTCCATTCATCGACCCTAATGGCCTAATGATTAAGGAAGTCGGCTTGGGACTGGACTGGCACTGGCTTAATGCCTGTGACTGGCAGGAAAATTGAGAGAGGGAGTGAGAAGGCCCAGCAATGTGCTCCTCCTCCTCCTCCTATCCCTGGCAGAGGTGCCCTTGAGCATAGGTCCTAACCCCCAACTGCTCTAGTGTACGTGTACCTGTTTTCATGTGAGTTAAATGTGAAAAACACATTTTGATGTACACTGTACATTAACCATAAACGTATGTTTTACGAGTAAAAATCCTCTCCACCATTTCTAATCACCTCCGACCAGCCTCAAATGTGTCAGGGCAGTTGAAACATCATTGGTCTTGTACAGGTAATATCCCAGGTCCTGTACAGGTTCTTATCCATTTCCCAGGTATTAAACATCATCGCTGAATTCCTTCATGATATCAACAAATTTTGGACCTGCATTAGTGAATACAATGTGACATAGTGAAAATGTGATTCCTTTACTATCTATTTTAAAAGAGTAGAAAGATCACGACTACTGTCTAAATCTATCAACATATTTCTTTGAAATATATGAATAGAATTAGCCATTAACCCACCTTTTGCCCTTAGTGTGTTTCAAACGCTTCAAGAAAATATGCGGTGGTGTCAGAAAGACATACATTGTTATGTAACAGGCATTGGTATGTGCTCACTCTTACGAAGGTGATAAAAGTCATGTTGGTACATGAGAGGATTAAGAAACCTCTTACTGGTTTATTGTCGTTTTACTATAGCCACAAAAATAATACTGAAATTACAAAACTACTGATGCAGATACAAAAGTGTTCAAAATGTTTTTGCGTGTGAGAGAAAGAGATTCAAGAACACATTAATGCCCCTGTTAAGTCCAAGGTCTACCCCCTCGAAAAATATCCAGGCAAGTGTACTTCTGTGGTCAGAAACTAACCACTGCTGAAGGACTAAAGGAGTAGCTTAAAGGAACACTAGGTAAGATTTGGTGTTTCTGCTCCTGTGCTCTCCACCCACAGCTGCAGAGTGTAATTGACATTTACAGCACTGTCCTACAACCTACCTGTTTCCTACCCTCACCTGGATGTTACATAGTGCAGTTTCTACAGTGCTGAGCTTAGAATAGCAACATAGACTCTGTTATCATTGTTACGGGTCAGTGTAGTTTGACAATGATTTTGAAGCCTAATGTTCCTTTAAAGGAAGTAGACCAAAAAAGAATATGTGCATTAGAACATTAACTTTGGACGCATACAATCGAATAATAGCCAATAGCTCTTTGGTTTTGTACCTGTGTTCACCTGTGTATATCGCTGAATTGTCCTGAAACTAATGGATGTGGTGATCATTTTAATGGGTGCATATACTAAATAGAACACATTTTAAACTCACTAAATAAATGTGTAAATGAGGAACTGGGACTCATTTTGAGTTGAAAGAAAGGAAGGGTCATCTTTGACTTTAAAAAGTTTTATTTTTTTTATTTATATATATATATATATATATATATATATATATATATATATATATATATATATATATATATATATATATATGGGCAGCACGGTGGCGCAGCAGGTAGTGTCGCAGTCACACAGCTCCAGATGACTGTCTGTGAGGAGTTGGTGTGTTCTCCCCGTGTCCGCGTGGGTTTCCTCCGGGTGCTCCGGTTTTCTCCCACAGTCCACAAACACACGTTGCAGGTGGATTGGCGACTCGAAAGTGTCCGTAGGTGTGAGTGTGTGAGTGAATGTGTGTGTGTCTGTGTTGCCCTGTGAAGGACTGGCGCCAGGGTGTATTCCCGCCTTGCGCCCAATGATTCCAGGTAGGCTCTGGGCCCACTGCGACCCTAAATTGGATAAGCGGTTACAGATAATGAATGAAAAGGATGAATGAATATTATATATATTCTATGTATATTATATATACATAGAATGCTAAGAGAATACAGGAGTGATATTAGTATAGTACGTGTGTGGGGTAAAAACCAAATTGGCACATGAACTATGTGCATTAAGGTGTGCAATGTATCAAAATGAGCTTGGTGTGAGCGCATGTGGGTGTACGTGTGTGTGTGTGTTTGAGAGGAGACGAAGCCACAAATACTTCTGGCTGCTAGGTGCAATCTTTGCCAGTGATTTATGGCAGTTTATTATCTATCACAAGTAGCTGTCTGGGCTGGATATTCATATTATTCTTGGTATGTGTGTGTGAGAGAGGGAGGGTAAGGGAGATCCCTGATGCTGGCTGTATTTGTGTGCGCGTGTGTGTGGGTGTGTTCGTGATGAAACATGGATTACATTTTTCTGATGACAGTGCATTTCGTAGCGACAGTTAACAAAACAAAGTGGAGTAAATTAACTTTCTCAAAACACTAGTGAGGCTTAATTTGCTCCATGATTGGTTCATAAACATTCACACCAGGATCTAACAAAATAGAACCTCCTCCAGGAGAAATCTGCTGGGTAGAGTTCTGGGATTGGTTTCCGAAAACATTCGTAACTCTAAGCACTTCATAAACCTGTACTTAAGAACATTCTTAAAATTACATGCATTTCCAGAAGCTTTAACTAACTAACATTGTACTTAAACTCATCTGTAAATTAAGATTATTCTGGCTCATTCGCCACTCACTTATCTTGAGATTTTGGTGTCTTTCTTCCACAAAGATAGTGGCCAGTATTTTCGTATTTAAAAAAAAAAGTTTGTATATAAAAAAAAACTTTAAAAAAAAGAATGAGTGGGAGAAGAGGGTTGCATTGACAATCCAACACAATGGGCAGCACTTTGAACACATTTTATAAGTGGTCAGAAGCTTGTAAATAACTCATGAAAAAATAAAGATACGTTAAAACCAAGCAAACCAATGTTTTTCTTGTGAAATTCCCAATAAGTTTGATGTGTCACATGACCCTCTTCCCATTGAAAAAACAAAAGTTGGATCCAAAATGGCCGACTTCAAAATGGCCACCATGGTCACCAGCCATCTTGAAAAGTTTCCCACAAAAATGTGCCACAAACAGGAAATAAATATCACCAACCATTCCCATTTTATTAAGGTGTATCCATATAAGTAGCCCACCCTGTACATTCAATAACAACAAAAATCTAACCTAGTCAAAGTTACAGGAGTGCATAGCTGAACAAGATTGCATTCCTCTAACACAGGCTTATTAGCCTCATATTAGCACAGACCAGACAGAAGTTTACATTTAAAGGGGAAAAATACATAAACAAATATGTACTTTGTACAAAAATACAAAAACATTGCACTTTGTGTAGAAAACATTGTACATTGTTCATTGATGGTATTATTGAACTGTGTAAACTTCAAACTGGAGAATAGTGATAAAGTGCTCAGGCTCAGGCAAAGATTATTGAACAAGAATTAGTAGCATTAAGACAGAGGATGTGAGTGGAATAATTAATAATAGTACTGAGTTCAAACAGTGAGTGTGTTTAGAAGTTGAACAGTTCTGATAGGCCATCACGTTGTGCTTTATTGGAGTTAAGTATTAGGCGTCCTACGGAGGTGGATATGAGTTCTCTGTATTACGTCATTGTGTATGTTCAAGACTTTAACCGTCCTGATAGGCCTTTGTGCTAAACAGAGCTGAGCAGTCTAATGGCCTGTGAAAGGCTCTTGCTCAGTCTGGCAGTCTTACACCGCATGCTGTGGTAGCATTTGCCAGAGGGCAGAAGTCTGAACAGTCCATGAGCTGGGTGGGTGAGATCCCTGGCTATTTGGTGGCCTTGCTGTGGCATCATGACAGATACAGGTCTTGTATGGACGGAAGTGAGGTTCTGATGATTTTTTCTGCTGTCCTCACCACTTTGAAGTGATTTCTGGTCTGAGGCGGTGTAACTGCCATACCAGACTGGGAGGCTGCTGGGATGTGAGGATATGAGGGGGGAGATTTTTTCTTCTCATCCTTCACAGGACGTGAAAGAACCGTTGTGTGTGGTCCACATCAGGTCATCCGTAACAGGCGGCCTCAGTATCTTGATGCTTTTCACAGACTCCACAGTGTTGCCAAGGATTGTAAGTGGAGTATGTCATGTGCTTTCACCTGAAGTTGACTACCACTAGCTTGATTTACATAGGTGACACAAACTGCAAGCTGGAGAATAAACTGTTTGTTTCTATAAAGTGCTGCAGCTGTTTATTTACATATTGTTTTTAAATAAATATTGTTTGTTTACACCTGTTTATTCTTAAACCAAAGAAGGAGAGAAAATACTGGTGGAGAGTCGGATGCAACTGTCAAAACATTTTGTCTCACAGAGTTAAGGTAAAACAATGAACATCGATTCATTGTTATGTGGAAAAAAATGTCTCATCATATTAATTACACTCTAGGGCCAAACGTGTGAATTGAATCACTGTAAACTCCAGCAGTTGTTGACACAGTCCTCAATAAGACACATTTCATTTTCAAAAATGTATAATTAAAAAGAAAAGCATTGCTAATAAAATTGATCACTTTAGAGCAGCCGCACACACAAGTCTGAGGTCACATGTCCCATGCCAAATTTGGACTAGAGGGGTATAATGCCCATCACTGGAATGTGGAGCAGAGAACTCCATCCATCACCATTGGGACAGGCTGGTGGTTCAAAACTAATCATCTGATTTATAATACAGGTCTATACCTACTTAAAGTGTCTTCTTAGAAACTTACATTACATTGAGATTCTCATTGAAGAAACACCCATTGAAAGAAAATATTACATTGCAACAAAAAGACTAAACTTTAATGGGATTACTATTAATTAATAGTTATTAATACTATTAATAACTCATTTTTTCAGTTCACCCTACCCTTCTCTCCCACACTTGGGTCTCCAATACATATTCATATCACATGACCCTCATATCAGTATGAATATCTGAATGAAACTACTGTTGCAACTGTTCCGCTGAAGCCCTCAAACTACACTTAAAGGGAACATTAATATTTCTGTAAAACTGCTGTCCTCACACCAAAACAAACCATTCCCTCCTGTTTGTTTTCATTCAGAAGCTCTACATCACTTAAGGTCAAATGGTATGTTTGAGAAAGAAATCTGCTCTATCATTGTTTGTTGTTTAACTTGTCTGTGAATGTTCATTTACTGTTTACATTACCACAGTAACTTATTTTTTTCAAGCTGTTCATTTTGTAGCACTTTTGGTATGTGTTTAATTTCATGGAAAGTTAGTGGTCGTAGTCTATTTCACCTTAAGTAATACATTTGAAAGGGCAAAAATAAGTCAGTGTTTCCCACCTATGGAGCAGGAATAGAGCAACAACCTCAACTCTTTTCATGCTTTTCAATGTTTGTAAGTTTCAGGACCATCTAAATGTTTCTAGCTGCGGCTTCGTGGCTCAGCTAGCGTTGCACGGAGAGAAAGCAAGAGTCATTTCGGGCCGAGTCACTTAGTTTCTTTCCCATTTTTCGAGCCACTTTGAACAACAACAATGTCAACAATACGTTTAAATCAAGTAGTAGGTATTCTTATTTACCACATAACAACATACTTCGTAGGACGATATTATTCGTAAACAAGCTTTAGATATGTTATTTAATCACATACTAACGTTATCAAATCAAATCAAATCAAATTTATTTATATAGCGCTTTTCACAACTGATGTTGTCACAAAGCAGCTTCACAGAATTCCAGTAAGACAAAGATTTGACATGAAATGTAAAAACAAAATGTAAAACCCTCAAGTGAGCAAGCCAGGGGCGATAGTGGCAAGGAAAAACTCCCCCAGCTGAGGAAGAAACCTTGGGAGGAACCAAGGCTCACAAGGGGTGACCCATCCTCCTCTGGTCAATCTACTGGTAATAATAGATAGTAGTCCGTGAGAACTTCAGTGTACATTGGTTATTTGTCCAAAACTTTGTAAACTCTCCTTATAATTACAGAATTTATCTATTTTAAAGGGGACATATTATGAAAGATAATTACTTTTTGAGTGCACATTAATATCGGAATCATAATTAGAACTGGTTAAAAATCAGTAACAATACAGTGCAGACATTTTAGGATTGCCCCACCCCTTTGTCTGAGTCTCTCCAATAATAGTGGTGAATCTGTGTTTTTGTTAGAGCACAAAGACAGGTTTAAATGGATTAATACAAAAAACGTACATGGAGAAACAGGTTTAGTGATTATAAATATAAATGTGGCAAAAACGAGAGAAAAAAAGAAAGTGAACCAAGCAAAATTGATTAAAAACCAGAGCATCTACTTCTTAGGTGCTAAAATTGGCTCTTTGGAAAAGGGCATTAACATTAACATCCCAAATTGTGTCCACACCTATGTGTACTTCGTTATTCCAAATATTAGTCTTTGTAATTGCACTGCCAAGGGTTTGCGGCACGTGTACACTCTTGACTTGTGTATGCTGAGGAATGCCTTCAGTGATGATGTGTTTATTTTCTTCAAGTTCTAACACATTTTTCAGAGAGACAGTGATGATGTTGATTGTGTCAGACACAGCAGTGCTGCTGAGGTTTTTAAGCACTGTGTACACTCACTGGCCACACTCTGTTAGACACACCTACATTGTTTGTCCACCGTGTAAAGTCAGAGACTCTGGTCCTTCATCAGTGAACACTGGAAGCTGTTTGCTGGATATTTTTGGCTCATGGATGATTTTTAGTCCAGCAGTGACACTGAGAAGTCCAAAAACTCCAGCAGCACTGCTGTGTCTGATCCACTCGTGCCAGTACCACACACACAAACACACCACCACAGCCTCAGTGTTACTGTGGCTTTGAGAATGATCCACTACCCAAATCATACCGGGTTCTTTGAGGGTCCTGTGAGAGGATTCTGGAGGATTCTTGGACCTTGTCTAGGGCTTATTTTTCAGTCTAATTTTAAACATTACTTGGTTAATGATAACACTCGAATTCAAATACAGAAAAGCAGGTATAACCTAGTTAAAATCTAAATAAAGGAAGGTCCTTTTTTTGTGAGTAATTATGGATATAGGCCACATCTCCATCCAGCTTTCAGTGGGTGGAACAGATTACCTTCATCCATTTACAACACTGTGTCTCCCTCTGCAGGCCATCGACATTACACACAGCCCTTTCTGCAGAATTATTTTATGGTTTACTTTCTTTCTAATTCCCAGGGTTTTACCTTTTCATTTCCCTGTTTTATTGTGGCCATTATTCTTTCTTTTTTCACAATTAAAACCATGCCATTTTAAAACCCCACACATAAAAGATGTCTGTGGAACTAAAAAAACACAAAACAATGTTTATACATTATAAAAAGGTTAATGTTGTTTTTTTTTGCACTTTCTTGAGCTTTTTAAAACTACTAATGTGCCTTTAGTTTGAGTTATATATTAGTGAGCTAAAGACTACTTCTTACGGTTGCATTTTAGTCATTCATGAGCTACTGATTCAGATTTTATGCTTAATGATGCTATGTCTCTTTATCATTTCTTAAGTATTAACATGTTATTTTAGACACAAACTATTTATTATTTTAATCTTTTGGGAATGGTGTGTGGATTGGTTCCCTTAGTCAGGACTAAAGCAGAAAAACTTTTGCAGCATTTTAGTCCTGGATCACTTTACATTCAAAATAGGCACAGTCAGGGAGATCAACGATCAGCCATAACATTATAACCACCCCCCTTTTTTTCTACACTCACTGCACTCCATTTTATCAGATGCATTGGCCATAAAGGAGCACTTTGTAGTTCTACATTCACAGACTGTAATACACCCATTGCTCTGAATACTTTCTTTAAAAAAACAAACAAACAAAAAATACTTTCTCTCTGTTCTTAAATGTTCAGGACCCCCACAGAGCAGGTATGATTTTGGTGGTGGATCATTCTCTGCACTGCAGTGACACTGACATGGTGGTGTGTTAGTATGTGTTGCACTGTTATGAGTGGATCAGACACAGCAGTGCTTCTGGAGTTTATAAACCCGTCAGTTTGACTGCTGGAATAGTCCACAAGTACTGGTAATAGTACTGTGTCCACTGATAAAGGACAAGAGAATGACCAACACAAACTGCAACACAGATGAGCTACTGTCTACAAGGTGAACCAATGAGGTAGGTAGGAATGGTATCTAACAGAGTGGACAGTGAGTGGGCACTGTGCTTAAAAACTCCAGCAGCACTGCTGTGTCTTATTCATTTGTACTAGCACAATACACACGAACACACCACCACCACAGGTTTTATTTAATTATTTAATTATTTATTTATTTATTTTTAATGGAGCTCCAGAATAATTGTGATGCTCTACTGATGTTCAACCTTAAAAATAAAGGTGCTAAAAAGGTTTCTTTGAGCAATGCCATAGAAGAACCACTTTGGTTCCATTAAGAACCATTTTTAAGAGACGTGAGAGTTTGAAGAACTTTTAAATTGGTAAAGAAGCTTTACATCAAGTAAAGTTTCTTTTAACAAAGATTCTTCACACTCTCACATTGCATATTCTTCTATGGCGTCGTTCCAGGAACCCTTTGTACCACCTTTATATTTTAAAGTGTGTAACAGGGAGAACAGAGCCCTTTTTATTTGTTGCTACTCTGGACTTACTATAGCACTACAGAAACTGCTCTATGTCATTTTTGGTGGTGGGTAAAATTCCACCACCTCACTCCCTCCCCTTCCACACTGAATTCAGTACAGTTCTGTAAAAATGATTTACACTAGGGGGCGCCCCAGGAGCAAAAAAAAAAAAACCCTAATCTCACCTAGTGTTCCTTTAAAGTTTGGGGCAGTGTTCACAATTATAGAGAGGAATTAGTGCCAAATTAAAAAGCAGTAACTGCAATAGGACAACGTGAAATGCAATCTGCACACATCATTGCTTTTCCAAACGAACATGAAGAATACGTGCCAAAATTAAAAGCAAAACTACTATTATATTGTTTTCATGTTCTTTGACATCTTTGCTGAACAACAATACACGAGGATTTTCATTTTAAAAATTACATGCTGAATTAGTATCAAAATTGAATACAATATCCTTGAAATTTTAATCAGTACACAACTGTATTACATCATGAGATACTTAAAAAAATAATTAAAATTGCATTAATTTGTGGTTTAAAAATGCAGTCAGCTCAACTGTACTGTGTTCCACTGTGTGGCTCTTTGAACTTGCCAAAGCAAAATGTAAAGCAGGGATTCCATTTCAGTTGAGAGCAGCGCTGTGTTCGTGCCACAACTGAAAAGCAATCATTATCCAATCACAGTCCTCTAAAAAATTTGGGGCGTGGTTCTTCAATGCTTCTAGTCTGTGGTTCATTGAGGCCAGGGACGTATCTAATGTGGTATTTATCTATAAAGAGTTACTTTCATTCTTAAATCAGTCAGCTTTATTGTCATCACAGAATGAAAGGTACTTTTTCCAGGACACGGCGCTAATATTAGTTCTGTCTAAAAGCAGCTGTAAATTCCCAGCTCTGACCTGCTGTTCTCAGCGCCGCCGCAAAACAAACCCCTGTAGGAGGGACTGAGACTCCATTGGCCACAGCACTGAACGAAGGACAGCCAACTCTGGCTGCTCATTGGCTTAAAAGTGACGGCCAATCAGAAGCGCGTTCTCTGTTTGTCGACACTCTTTGGGGCAGACAATGCTCTGTTCACAGCAAGAGTTTCGGTATATCAGCAAAGTAAACAAGAGATAATGAATAGGAGTCGATTCTCAAAGATTCGATTCTTCATGTGTCTGGTATTTAAGCTCTTGATTTCGACTCAGTGTTGATTTGAGATTGTCATATAAAGTTGTGGCTGCTGTAGTGTTGGTTTTATATATTATATTGTATTGTAGTATTAGCTATTTTAACGATTAAGTGTGCAAATTCATAGCTTGTGGCTCCTGGTAGTAATGTGTTGTATTTTTCTGGCTCTTTGTTTCTGATAGGTTGGCCACCCCTGCCCTACAATGACACAAATACTCAGACATATCTGATAGACTGACTTTTTACTTTTTGACAAATTTGTTAGCACAGCTTTTTCTTTTAACCATAACCTTACAAAAAAAAAAAAAAAAAAAAAAATATATATATATATATATATATATATATATATATATATATATATATATATATGACATCCTCGGATTACTGAACGCCACAGAGGGTGTACTCTATTATACTGGTCAGACCTTTATAAAAAATTAAGTATTTATATATAAATGTATAAAATAATAATAATAATAATAATAATAATGTTACACTCAAATAGTGCCTTTCATAAACCCAAGGACGCTTTACAATAAATGGAAGAAAATAATGTAGAGAAAAGGTAGGATATTAGTCTAGTTCCAAGCAAAGTCTTGCTCCTTTATCAATATTATTTATGTTGATAAAATGTGGTGCTTGCTTTTAGAAACGTTTTTTAACCACCATTAGACTTTACTGTCAGTTCCTGTATTAAAGACTCACTTGAATATCATTTCAATATACTGCTTCAATTTTGTAATTTCGTATGAACTAAAACTCAAACACGCCTTCCACATATAATAAACTGTCAGGAACTGACGCGCTAAGATGAAAGTGTCAAATATTTAGCTTCTACCCATTGCAGGTGTTCGTATGCCCATGCCGCCATTTTGCGTTTTGAAACCCTAAATATGCCTCACCCTGTAACAAGCGTTTTACACGCTCCCTACACATGCATACCCAAGGGTTTTAAGAGAGCTGCTAAAGCACTCTCAATTATCAAAATACATGAGATATTATAGACGAGACTTTGTTCAGCAACCAACTCGAAACTCTTAGTTCTTTTGTTTACACTAAGTATGCAGCATTTGTTACGTACGTTTTGAACAGAACTACACAGAATGTCTCATACTCCTCTTTTCCACTAGAGGGCGACTCTTCATTACAGTGACTGAATCCTACACGGAAAAAAGAGTGAATATTTAACCTCAAATACCAGAGAATAAGTCATAACCTGTACTCATTTGGGTTTTTCTGACACGAACTTCTTTCACTGAACAAATTGACTCAGGTGTAGTGTTTAGACACCACCCCCAACCCCCTTCCAGTAAATGTCAGGTTCCCCCACACACACTCTATAAAAGGCTTTATAAACACAGGTCCTCTAATCCCACCTGGAGCTCATTGCATATCATTAGAGTGAGTCAGAGGCCTTAAAATACCTAGCTGGAAAGTCATATTCAAGGACTAATTCTCACTTTTGCACTCCACGCTGCTTTAAGGACTGGAGATTAAAGTTCACTTCCCCCAGTCCACCCACACAAAGCCCCCCTCTCCCTAATTAAGGGCAAGGCCGGTGCATTATTGATGAAGACACAGCATTTAAAGTGCACTGCTGCTCTGCTCCTGAGCTTCATGAGGAAGACTCTCTATATCTGAACTCGTTCTGACTGCCTTCATTGTTCGTCCCCTGGCACCCTGGGGCCTCATTTCAGTGGAGAGAAAGGTCAACTGCCCTATTGGAGTACTCTCTAACTTTATTTAGCTCTAAGAGCTCCAGCCACCTTCTTCCTAGTGTAGACACATGATGAATTCATTATTCTGTGTTAGGAAAGTGTCAAGGTACAAGGTTCTGTTCAACAACATTTTTTTTTCAACAATATGCTTATATCTATAACAATATCCTTAAAGTCTAAAGCCATTTTTACATATGAAGTCCTGAAAATGTCCAAAGAGTCAGGTCCAGACATTTTTTGAGCTACCCATTAATACAGCCAGAGATTTTCTGTGTCAGATGCGATGTCACAGATCTCTCTTTTGCATTGACTATAAAATACTCCTCTTAGCTTATAAATCTATAAATGTTTTAGGCCTGCAGTATCTTACTGAACTTCTCATTCTTGTATACCATGTAGACTTCGTTCACAAGATTCCCATCTACTCTTATTCTCTACTCTTATTAAGAAAAACACCTCAGGAGGAAGAGCCTTTTCTCACAAAGATACTCAACTCTGGAATAGCCTCTGGTTACTGTTCAGGGCTCAGACACACTCTCCATCTTCAAATCTAGATTGAAAACTAACATTTTCACACAGACCTGTGGTTAATCACTCACTTTCAGGTTACTCTTTCTCTACTGGTGTTAGAACTGGTTTTCATATTATCACTACTTTGTATTAACCCTGTCATACAACCATAGCTACAGCTTTTTTAGTTAGCTTTCTGGTAACCGCCTACCCGCTGTCTGTTGCTGGGTTCTCTTGCCTGACCCGTGGAAGCTTTTTTGCAGGACAGCTTTGCCCATGTTTTACCATGAACCTACTAACCTCTTTATTATTATTTTTATTTTTATGTTTCCCCTTTGTCTGGTTTTCTTTCTCCTGTCTCTCTCATGCTTTGTGATGTCCTGCTGCTCTCCAGGTGTTGCCCTGATCCAGCCCCTGACCCTGTGTGTCCTGTACAAGATCCTGGCCTTGTCTCACCTACAGTATCACGCTTGGCTATGCATGGCTATGCTGTTTTATCTCAAATTAACTCTGCACCTACTTTTACCTCCCACAGAATCACTGACCACCTCCTCATACTCATATCACCAATATTTTACCTTCACATTACTATAACCCATTTATCTGTCATCAGTTCAGTTTTACTTCTGTTCTTTTATCTGTTGTGCTCTCCTGTGTTGACCCGAGGAGGATGGGTTCCCCCATATGAGTCTTGGTTCCTTCCAAGGTTATTTATTTTAAAAATAGTAATTCATATTAAACAAACCAAAATAAAATGACAAATCATATTTACAGTGGATTTATAATGAGTGACATGCCTTAGTTTATATGCTTGCTGCCATGCCCCCACTTGCAATACATCCACGCCCCTCAATTTGGAACCACTGTTGTAGAGTGTGCAGGAGGCAAAACATGAACTCACTGTGAATTCTCTGGAACATTACCGGCTCTGTTCACACATTGGCTCAATTGGGCATTACCTGGACTTGGTACTAGGGGGCTGGCACTAACTAAAACAGAATTACTCCTTCAGGTGAATTCTGGAAAAATTCTGGGTGTGGAAAGGGTTTAATTGTGTTCAACATATGTCCAAAAGTTAGTTAGATCACCTCAGTTTAAGGTGCCCAATTGTATCCACGGTTTGTATAATCTCAAAAGAAAAGTACTGTCTGTACCATGGTCTAGACATTATTACCCACCTATGGAGTAGGAATAATGCAATACCCTCTTCTTGGTTAGTGCATTTCAACATTCGGAGTTCTCTCCATTGTCTAATAAACTCCAGATGCCTTTTCTCTGCCATGAGCAGAGACAGAGAAAGCCTACCCAAACAAGACACTATGTTTTTTACCGAAACTGGGGTTTGGTAAACACAGTAGACCAGTTTCCAATGCACAAACAGACTGGAGAGCTAGCAAATAGTGAAGAAACATCCTCAGAATTTTGTGAACGTGACCTTTAATACCTGACCTCACTAATGTCCTCACAGCATTCTACATTTCATGTATTTCTATGTTAAAACAGGGATGTTAGCCCATGCTACCAGACTGACTGCTGCTGTTATTGTTGCGGGAAGCTGCTGAAGGTGGCAGACAGGCAGAAAGCATATATCTGGTCCAGTTCCCGTTTGGATTTATGAAAGATGATGTTGATAAATGTGATGGTATAGCAGAGCAGGGGATGGAGTTGGGAGGGTTGAAAACTTCCGCTCGTCTCTGGGGGTCCGGCATGTGTCTGATGGTATCAGCCAGCAAGGACAGGAGGAGCGCTGGCCTGCGGGGTCCTTTATATTAAAGATGGAGGGAGGTGTCTTCCTGCTCCGTGCTGCTGTTTCTGGAGGCTGCTTGATGCTTGGCAGACTCTAAGATTCTACCTGAGGCTGTTTCCAGGGTGTACTGCTCTCTCCTGTGGTTTGCTGGTGTTTTGCTGTTGTATTGTGGAGTGTTACTTGGATATTTGAAGCTGGAATTAATTTTTTACAAAACTTCACTCATTCTTGTCTGATGGCCTGAGGGTTTTTCTTCTGCAGTCGCTCTTGCAGCGACTTTAAAATCCCATTAAAATCCCACTGTTCTTCTGCACCATGCCCGGAATTAACTGTTTGAGATGTAAACACAGTCATTCAGAGAGGTTTGAAATGAAAAGCTCTGTTCTAAAGCATTGCTCAGAATTGTTCATAGTGCTGCTGACTGAAATAAGACATTTGAAGAATTGAATCCCTTTAAAAGTTACACCACATGTCCAAAGGTTTTAGGCAACCATTTTAATGAGTGAATAAGTGAATGAGTGAACATTCGTATAGCAAAGCATGAAATAAATTGAGATGCTCTAAAACAGCTGTACATGAGCTTAATTGGGGTTACCATACGTTCTCTTTTTGCCTAAGTCCTATTTTGTTAATTTAAGTCCTAAAAATGCATCCGGCCACGATTTCTAATCGCCAAAGGTTACATTATCCAGTTCAGGGTCCAGAGTCTACCCGGAATCACTGGGCACAAGGCGGGAACACACCCTGGAGGGGGCGCAATTCCTTCACAGGGCGACACACACACACACATTCACCCACACCTATGGACACTTTTGAGTTGCCAATCCACCTACCAACATGCGTTTTTTGACTGGGGAGGAAACTGGAGCACCTGGAGGAAACCCACGCGGACACAGGGAGAACACACCAAACTCTTCACAGACAGTCACCAGGAGCGGGACTCGAACCCACAACTTCCAGTTTGTTCTCCTTGTGTCTGCGTGGGGTTCCTCCGGGTGCTCTGGTTTCCTCCCATGGTACAAAAACACTCATTGTTAGGTGGATTGGTGACTCAAAAAGTGTCTATGTGTGAGTGTGTGTCACCCTGCGAAGGACTGAAGCCCCCTCTAGGATGTATTCCCGCCTTGCGCCCAGTGATTCAGAGTAGGCTCTGGACCCTGAACTGGATAAGCGGTTACAGACAATGAATGAATGAAATCAGCCCCTGCTTGAATATAGAAAATGGAGCAATGGTAAACCTGTGCAATGTTGTGAAGTTAGGCAAAGATGTTTGTGTTTCTACATTTTCAGCCTGAATTAAAGCACCTCTTTGATCAGTCACTGAAGAAAAGCTTTGTTAGTATTAAAAGACGTTTTTTCCCTTTTTTAATTAGTGTTCTTTAATTACATTTTTTTGGGGAGGGTTAAAAATGTTTATTTATTTAATATGCAAAAGTAATTAATTGATAATGGATTATGCTGACTTTTCTTGCAAAATTTTTGGTTATTTATTTATTCATTTCTTTCTTTATTTAAATCCCAAGACTTATCGCCCTGGTAACCACTTTTTTTAATGCAGGAAAATATTGATGGGTAAATAACAAAAATAATTATATTTATTATAAAGCTGAAATGATTTAAATAGCAAGCATAAGGCATTTTTGTCTTTCAGTCTCACTCTCTTTCTCTGTCTGCCTCTATACCTGTTTTTTTCTCTTCTCTCCATCTCCTCTTTCGCTTTCTACATGTCTTTGGCTCTTTCACTCTACTTCTGTCCCTTCTCTCTCTCTATCTCTCTTTCTCTCTCCCAATTTTCCCCTGTCAACCTCTGCCTTTCTTTCTTTTTCTCTCTGTCTCTGTGTACACTGTCTCCTCCAGATTTAACCAGGGCCATACCATCTTTTCACAGATGAATAAACTGTTTCCTATTCAGAGCAAGGTGAGGAGAAGCAGAAGGAGAAGGCCCCTAAGCAGCCACATATCAACTTTAAGAATGTTTATGATCATTTATGATCAAGCCTCTGATCTCAGACGCTTGTCAGAACAAGGACCAGTGCTGATACCTGGAAAGAACAAAATGTACACAGCAGCTAGTCAGTGCTCATACCTAGAAACAAAGGAGCTAAGCGCAGTATAGGTGCAAGTCATGTCGAGCTGTACTGAGGGGCTGGTCCGTTCTTGGCTTTGTAGGCAAGCATTAGAGCTTTAAACCTGATTCGGGCAGCTACAGGAAGCCAATGAAGAGAACGCAGTAGTGAAGTAATGTGGGTGAACTTTGGAAGATTAAAGACAAACCTTGCAGCTGCATTCTGGATCAGCTGAAGGGGCCTGATGACCCGCAGAGGAAGACCAGCCAGGAGTGAGTAGTACTCAAGCCTTGAAATGACTAGAGACTGGACAAGCATCTGGGCAGCCTCCTGGGAAAGAATGGGTCAGATCCGCCGGATGTTGTACAGTGCATGAATGAGTCAGGTTCACGATACGTGTTGCAAAATATAGCTGGTCATCCAGACTCACACCAAAGCTCCTTGCATCTCCAGACAGAACGATTAAGGAGTTCTCAAATGAGATAGCAAGATTTCAGTGAGGACCAGCCATTCCAGGGGTGAAAAGCAGCTCAGTCTTGCTAGGTTTGAGCTTCAGGTGGTAAGCTGTCACCCAGGAAGCAATGTCAGTCAGACACGATGAGATTTGACAGGAAACCTGAGTGTCAGATGATGGGAAGGAAAGCATTAGTTGACTGTCATCAGCATAACAGTGGCAAGAGAATATCACCAAAAGAATAGTGAAAAGAGAAGAGGACCCAGCACAGTAGCTGCTACAAGGACAGTTTCGGTTGAGTGTGCCAGTTAGAAGTCAGACTGGTTGGGGTCCTGGAGTTGGTCCTGGGTGAGATAGTGGGAAAATTGATTATAGACTGCACGTTCAAGAATTTTGGAGAGGAAAGGAAGGAGTGATACCGGTCTGTAGTTGCTGAAGTCTGAGGAGTCCAGAGTGCACAAGAGAGGGCAACTGAATGGACAGAAGGTTAAAAAAGTAAGGATACTATTCCAAGGTAGGAGAGCCCTGTCTTTGTGTTGAAGGTGAATGTGGAGGGTCCACCTAGATACCTTCTGCAGACAGACCCCACCTCTTTATATTTGTCAAGTGGCTAGATAGGCCAACCCCAGCAATTCACACCTTGACCTAACACAAAACCACACGTGAAACTAGAAATTACAGTTAACTCTAGGTGAGACAGGACAACAATACAGCCACTAACAAAGACTAAGCCAAAGGAAATACAAACTCTAAGTCTGTCTTACCAGCAGAAGGAGAAATCCCAGTCAGAACCTACAATGTGGGGAAATGCTGTTCTCTCATTTGTTTACATTCAGAAGCATTTCAAAGTGAAATGATATATTTAAGGGGAAAAATGACTGATGATTGTACGTGGCTGAAGTTTAACTTGTCAGTGAGCTTTTTCCTCACTGTTTGAATTACCACAGAAGCTCATTTGTAACTCGGGTTGTTTAGTTTTGTAGCATTTTAAGTCTGTGTTTACTTTCATGCAGTTAGCACTCTCCTGAATTTGGAGACGTTTATACCTTAACTAATCTGAAACAAGAAAAATAAGTCAACATTACCCACCTGTGGAGCAGGAATAGAGCAATATCAATTTTGGTTTATCAACTTTTGCAATTTTGTCTGTTGTCGAATAAAAAAACCCTGGTGCCTTTTCCCTGTCGTGAGCATAGAAAATGAAAGACTAGCATTTGCCAAAATATCACTTAGACAAACCATAGTCCTTCTGGGAAAAACGTTCTGTACAGTGAAACCAAAATAGAGCTTTTGGCAGTGCAGACCAATAAGATAATAAACAATAAACACCCAGCCTACGGGTGGAGGATCCATAATGTTGTGGGTATTTCAGTAAGACAATGTCCCAAAACACATACAGACATAAAGAAAGAAAAAAAAATGGACAGTATCAAATTACTCAGCAGTGAAATCTGGGCCTCTGTTGTTGCTACTCCAGGCCTAGCACTGCAGGAACCACACTATGTAACTTTTAGAGAATTTCAAGGCAGTTGTAGGGGAGCCTAGGAGTAAACACACCAAATCCAGCCTAGTATTGTTAGTATTTTTAAATAACTTTCATATTCAAATAATCTGAAAATCAGAATTTGTTGCATTTATGTTTATTTCTGATAATATCCAAAATTTTAAATTATATTCAATTCTTGAAATTCAAGAGGGGACTGTAGATGCTGTGATTTGTTTGGAAATATATACAAATATATCTAAAAGTGTGTGTGTGTATTTGTAAGGATGGATGCACCTTCAGTAATAGACAGTGGATTTGCTGGGGTCGCCGTGGTGACCTCATGGTAATAAGCCGTCTATTTATCCGCGGGGGAAATTGAGTCTTGCCAGGTTGCCTTTGTCTCTGTTTGACGAGGCTCATTACATTCGTGGGCTCTTTCTCCCCAACCCCCTCCACAGCCTCTTATCTTCCACTCTCTCTCACTCTCTCCCTCCCTCTTTCCTCTATCTCATTCTCTTGTTTTCTTTTTTTTCTCATTCACTCCCCTCTCTTGTGTTGTTTTATATGCCTTATTTCTTTTTTTTCTCTTCCCTATCTTTCAGCTCCTCTCTTATTTTCTTGGCTCTACTCCCCTAAGCGTTCTCTTTCTCTGTCTGTCTCTCTATCTCTCGCTATCTAACAGTGATTATAGTCCCCACCATACTGATAGCAGGCCTGATGGCTGCTGGTTAGAAGCTGTTTGGGCCTGTTTCTGAAAGAACACCTGTGTGGTCACAGTTGGTTTAATGGAAAAAAAAACTGCTGAAAATCTAGATTTCCACTATTTATCCCAACACTCTTCACAAACATAGTCAATCAGACAAGTTAACTTTACTGAAACCAGACTGCTAATGTAGGTAATGTAGGCCCTCATAGGCTGGGAGTTTTAAAGGAAAAAACTGGCTTCATCCTCTCTGGGTGGGTAGGACAGAGAAGGGATGGGTAAACATAGCATGTATAGGTGTTTTTTGCCCTGTTAATTTAATATTAAGTTATTTAACATCTATACACCTGTGTAAATGTTGCAGTGCCCCGAGCCATCCTATTCTGAGCTTGTGAAGAGTGGGGAAAAGTGGCCAACACATGTCATGCTTAACACAGCCCCAGATAACAAACAAACAGAAAACCTTCCTGTTTTATTTCATTTTATTTATTTATATAACATTCTGTAAATGACCATATCTCTCCACTCAGCAATAACACTTTATTTGAGGCTCTGTTTCTTTCCAGAGCTTCTTTAGCTTGACATGCCCACCTATTATTATTTATTTTTATCCATCCATCCATTCATTATCTGTAAGCGCTTATCCAGTTCAGGGTCACGGTTGGTCCAGAGCCTACCTGGAATCATTTATTATGTAAGGCAGGAATACACCCTGGAGGGGGCGCCAGTCCTTCACAGGGCAATACACACACTCACACATTCACTCACACACTCACACCTACGGACACTTTTGAGTTGCCAATCCACCTACCAATGTGTGTTTTTGGACCGTGGGAGGAAACCGGAGCACCCGGAGGAAACCCACACGGACATGGGGAGAACACACCAACCTCCTCACAGACAGTCACTCGGTATTTATGTTTATTTATTTATTTTTAAACATTTTCAAATTTCCAAAGAATCATACATGTACCGAAGAAAATAAATGAAAGAGGGGAGAGAAATCAAATTAAAATAAATTTCTCTGGGCAATTTTGTCTGGGCAACATTGGCCAACCTACTATTCTTCCAGCTGAGGATTAAATTTCTGGCTCATGAAACATTGTTGGTGGAAACATGCAGAACGGATCCAAAATAGGTTAGTGAATAGGAACCAAGCGGCTTCCACATTGGTGGAAATGGGCTAATCATGAATGCACGTGTGGTTGACACAGCTTCTCAAGTTCAGACACATCAGTATATGTTTTGTAGCACTGCCCAACTAGATTCTTTTGTCAGCTACCAATCCAAGGAATGTGTCATTTTACAGGCTGCCATTTTGAGTCTGATAAAACCAAATATAATCACAGCTGTAGCTTGGACATTTTACAAATGTCTAGTTTGTGCTGGATGTCTGCATTTTGTTGTGATTGACAAGTCTCCTTGGCCAATCAGAGCTCTGCAAGCTTAACACTTCATGGTTTTGTCCCTTCTCTGTTTGCTTAGAAACACAAGTCAGCAGGTATTAATTATAATAATCATACACAAGATTCATTCATTCATTATCTGTAACCGCTTATCCAGTTCAGGGTCACGGTGGGTCCAGAGCCTACCTGGAATCATTGGGCACAAGGCAGGAATACACCCTGGAGGGGGCGCCAGTCCTTCACAGGGCAACACAGACACACACATTCACTAACACTGACACTTTTTTTGAGTCGCCAATCCACCTACCAACGTGTGTTTTTGGACTGTGGGAGGAAACCGGAGCACCCAGAGGAAACCCACACGGACATGGGGAGAACACACGGGGAGCTGTGTGACTGCGACACAACCTGCTGCACCACCGTGCTGCCCCATACACAAGATAAGATGTAAAATATCCTATACCAATCCATTAGAGCTTCACATATGGCCCACCCCACTCTCTTCCTACAAGCAGCCACATAATTTCTAATGTTCCAATCCTACAGATACACCCTAAGGTTGTACCCTAAAGGAGTACACAGTTGCAGGGACCAAACTTGCCTAATGTAAAATAAAAACTCTGAGCAGAATTGTGTAGGTACCATGCAGAGGAAAACCACAGTATATTTTTACTAAGAATGTTTATTTTATACATTTTGGTTTGGATGATGACCCCAAGTGCACACATTCTCATTATATTAAGGTTATCTGACTGAAACCTATGTGAATGTCAACCTCATTTATTATTATTATTATTATTATTATTATTATTATTTTCTTTTGAGATATACAGACACAGATATGTAAACCTGTCCTTAGCTAACAGGTGGAATTGGCAGTGACTAAGATAAATAAATAAATAGAGCCAGCAAATCTAAATAATTTCCGTCCGATTTCAAATCTTCCATTTTTTTCTAAAATCCTTGAGCGTGTCGTAGCCACCCAGCTGACAACATATCTAGAATCCAATAACCTCCTCGACTCATTTCAGTCTGGTTTTCGCCCTCACCATAGTACTGAAACTGCCTTGGTCAAAGTTATCAATGATCTGCTGGTGGCTGCAGATAGGGGAGCTCTAAGTATTCTGGTCCTCCTTGACTTAAGTTCTGCCTTTGACACAGTAAATCATGCCATCCTCCTTTCAAGACTGCGTGAGCTGGGTGTCACTGGTTCTGCCCTTGACTGGTTTATATCTTACCTTACAGATCGAAAACAATTTGTCACACTTTCTGGACATAGTTCAACCATTTCATCCATCTCACAAGGGGTCCCACAAAGCTCTGTCCTTGGCCCATTACTGTTTATTGTCTATGTACTTCCCCTCGGCCACATTATCCTTTCAATCTTGATTTTCACTGTTACGCTGATGACACAGATTTACCTCCAGACCAATTCTTTCAGCAACACACCACTCTCCAAATTGGAACTATGTCTGTCAAAAATCAGGCACTGGATGACACAAAATTCACTGATGCTTAATAGTAATAAAATTGACCTAATCCTCATTGGCTCCAAATCTACCCTCAATAAAACTGGCTCCCTCACACTCTCAGTTGATGATGTCATCCTGTCCCCCTCCACTGTGATCCGAAATCTTGGTGTCACCCTTGACTCTTCACTCACTTTTCATTCCCATGTTAGTTCCATCATAAAAACCTCATTCTTCCACCTTCGCAACATTGCTAAAATCCGTCCTTCTCTTTCCCAGTCTGCCTCTGAACGCCTCATCCATGCATTCATCTCCAGCCGTCTTGACTATTGTAACTCTCTTCTTTCTGGCATTAGCTCCTCACTACTACATAAACTCCAAATGGTCCAGAACTCTGCTGCCCGTCTCCTCACCGACACCCGGTCCCACCACCACATCACCCCAGTTCTCCACAACCTCCACTGGCTTCCTGTTAAATATCGTATTCAGTTCAAAATCCTCCTTCTCACCTACAAAGCTCTCAATAACCAAGCTCCCTCTTACTTATCGGACCTTCTTCAACCATACACACCTAATCGCATTCTCAGATTTTCCTCAGCTGGTTTACTCACCATTCCCCCTTCTAAGCTGCGTAGTCTTGGAGATCGAGCCTTCTCCAGACATGCCCCCCGCCTCTGGAACTCCCTTCCTCCAGAAATTCAACAGTCAACATCTCTATCGCTATTTAAATCCAAACTTAAAACACACCTGTTTGCGGCTGCATTTAATCCCTCTGTTTCTGATTAGCCCTTGTTTGTTTTTACCCTTGTTCCTGTTTTGTATCATTCTATGTTATGTAGTGTTATGGATGTGATTGTCTTTATGTGTTCATCTGATTGTAACAGCGTCTTTGGGTTACTGAAAAGCGCTTTAAAAATTCCATTTATTATTATTATTATTATTATTATTAAATAAATAAATAAATAAAGAAAGAAAGAAAGAAAGAAAGGTTAAATATCTCTAAAAGTGTCAGAGATAATCTTTCCTTAAAATGATTATGAACATCATTGACATTCAAAATTCCAAAACATTTGTTTGTTCACTGGTCATTTTACAGGGTAAATTTTACATATTGAACCTAAATTATTTAAAGTGCCATATATTTCAGTGACAACATCTTAAACATCTTTCATCTTGAATTTAGCAGATGCACAGTAATCATACATAAAATATACACAGGGGTGTGTTCTCCCATTCTGAGGCCCCCTTCACACAAACAGATTTTCCTACCAATGTTTGTGAAAATATCCCCGTCCAAATACATTTCGGTGTCATTGTTATGCCAGTCCAGTAGGGGGCCATAGTACCTCTTTAAGTGAGACATAAACACAATCACAAATGACTCCATACTCCTTATTTAATGCACTAAGCAAATTAAATTACTGAATCTAAATCAGGAAATTACTGAATCAAATTCTTAATAGTGCATTATATATTTCTAAATCAACATTATTTATATTTATTAATATGTGGGAATCTAAAATCTAGTGATATCTGAAAGTATACATTTTAGTTTAGTTTAGTTTAGTTTGGGTAATTCACTACAGAAGGAGTGAATTTCAGCCAGAGACAGGCACGCTGTGTGACGTAAGTATTTCCGAAAAGCAAACTCTGACAACAGCGTTTTCAAAAGTCTCCACCTTGGAGAGCGTTTTCGAAAACCTTTTTCCTGTGACCTAAAAGACCGTTTTCTTGTGAACGGAAGTCCAAAACACAGACAACAATGTTTTAAAATATACTTATCCTTGTGAACGGTATCTGAAGTCAGCAAACATATGAGCAGGGGGCATCAAAACATTTTTTTATTACGTAATGTTTTGATGCGGTGCGCTCTTTCTCTCTCAGTGCAGTGCATTATGGGTGTTTGCCTCTGCCTTCACGCCGGGGGCTTGAGGATCCTTCTGACATCAAGGGATTTGTTAAACGCTCTGCTATTAAACATACTCTGTTTTTTCACATCTTATTTTTTTCTGCCTGTGTGTATGTGGGGAAGAGTGGAGGGGAGAGAAAAAAAGAAGGTCCGGAGAAGTAGCATCTGTCCCCTTTCTCTCTGGCACTCTCCTCTTTAATTACACAGCACAATAGCGGCGAGATACGGGCGTAATCTGGACGCATAATCACGGTCTGCTCTGTCGCCGAGCCCCCCACTCCGCACGCTAATTCAATATAAATGTAAATTACTGCGCGGGAAGAATAAAGAAATCTCAATCTGTTTACATGTCTAATCACAATGAAAGCGTGCCGCATGAAATATGAATGGGAGATGGATCGAGATTATTTTATACAGGCCTGAGGGGTAGAGGGGGAGGGGAAGGGAGGGGAGACCACAAGTGCCTTAGGCTGTGTTTGAACTTTCCTTATGCTTCTGCCTTTTGTGTGTTTGTGTGTGTTTGTGTGTGTGTGTGTGTGTGTGTGGATAATATGTCTAATTGTCCTTGTGCTGTGATGTTGTGGAGGATAGAGCAGCCCTTATTTATAAGAAATGCCCTTACTGCAAGAGTCTACGTCCTAATTTGGAATTTATGTTCGCACTATGAGGAAACTTTACATGTACAAACACCAACTGTTGAACGGTGCCGTTGAACTTTTTATTTTGTTAAATGTACTATGGAAAACTAATGGGTTCATTTCTGATGTTGATAACTTCTAATTGTTGATAACTTTCTTAACAGCCACCCAAATAGAGTGGACAGGAGTGCTGAGAAAAAAACAAAAACAAACAAACAGTGTCATAATATTTTATAGTCCAATCCCAACGTCATAGATACAAATGACTTATTTGGCCAGCATAGGGACACTAGGGACACATAGGCATCCATTGTCATTAGGATGGTGTGGTTGGGGGGCTTCAAGAAGGTCTAAGTTGTAGGTCTGTGGTTGTTATCAAAAGAAATTACATTTTACACAATTTACAATTCAAAAAAGAGTACATGTCCAGGAAAAAAGGACATATGGTCACCCTCATTATGGTATATCCTTAGCTAACTCCTATATTAATATAACAGTAGCTATCAGACAATAAATATTATAAATAAACAAATATAAATGAAAACGTTAAATGTTTTATCTTGTTGCTTCATGTATTAGCTCATATTAAGACTCATCCTTGCACCATACTACAATAAAATACAACATATTTATTCTTTATAATATTTGTGTAGTATATATAAACATATATATATATATATAGATAGATAGAGAGAGAGAGAAAGTGGAGAGTGATAAGAAGTGTAGTGACTGTTCTTCCAGTAAAACACCTAACTAGGTCTGATTATGGAGGCGAGAGCCTGCAGGCTTTGGAAAATGATATTAACCAACAATATCACTATTTGGAAGCACCTGCTTTTTACAATCCAATCAAATCTCAGTGGATATAATCATGTCCCACCCATATTCCTCCCTGCTGTTTTATATGAAATTCCTTCACATTAAGACTATAACATGCTTTCAGATGTTCACTGTAAGATTAAGTGTTATAGCAATTGAATGATTCTGGATTTAGGTTTCAAGGCTTTCCTGTATGTCATTTCATTTTTGTTGTGGTTTGTTAATGAGATTTTCTGTCTTCAGCTCATCCTGATGGTGAGGATGAAGATCAGAGCTGGTACAGGCCGAGTGCTCTGACTGGACCTGCCTCTCATGGTCGTTATCTACGAAACACAGAGGAGGAGCCAGGGGAGAGAGGCCTGCAGAACCTTGCCTTCTCCAGAGGTGTGTACCCACAAAACAAGCTTCTATTGCTTGGGTGGACAGATTAATGCTATATGATCTCAGGAAGCTACAAATCATTATTATAATATATGGTATTTTAGTTCATATGTTAATTATATTAATATAATATAGTTTATTCTAGTGCAGTTTTAAGCACCCATTATAATGAGTGAACTGTTGAAACGAGTTGTACCTATATATGTGTGTAATCTCCATGGAAAAGCACTGGCCAAATTGAACGGGACACTCTGGAGCAGCTGCATATACAACCACTCCCAATGCCAAATGTCTGCTAGATAGGCATGATGTCCCCTAGCATTAGGCTGTGGGGCAGTGTAACTGCATTCTCTGGAGTGATGGTGCCTCAGCACTTTTGTAATGTTTATGTAAAAGATTGCCATCAAATCCTCACAGCACTTTTCCAAAAGAGCAAACACTAAGAAATGTTATTGTTGCAAAGAGGAACAAACCACCTATAAATGCACTCTTAAAAAAGATGGACCTTTATTAAAGCAAATGGTTCTATATAGAACCCTGAACACTTGAAGAAACTTTTGCATGATTAAATGGTTCTTTACATTGTGGAGGGGCTCTTCAGATTGATGGAGAATGTGCTATAGATGGTTCTATATGGCACCAAAAAGTATTCTTCAATAATTACCATGTCAAGCTTGTTACAACAGAAGAACCATTTTTGATGCAATATAGGACCCTTCTCTAAAATGTGCTATATAAAATCATCTATAGCACATCTTCCATCAATCTGAAGAACTTTGAATACATTTTTACTAATGAACCCATGTAGAACCATCATTTTTAAGCATGTACCTTGTTGAAACATGTGCCCATAAAAACCCAGGGTGTTAAAAATTAAAATGAAGTGTGTTTAAATGATATGTATTTAACCTCTTATAATGACAGATGCTGGAGAGCATAGCATTAATGTGGATATTTTGCCAAGAAAAATGAATCAGGAAAATGGCATCTATTCTGTTTTGGGGATAGTTATTTATTTATTTATTTATTTAATTGGGGTCAGGGAGGAGGGTCTCGGTGGATGTGTGTTGACCTTGTGTTTAAGCGTCATGACACTCATACATATGTTAACTAGGCATAAGGTCTGCTTTAGGAGCATATCGTTTGAAAAGCTATGCAAGCGGTGCATGAAGTCTGCTTTGTCCCAGAGGGGCAGCCAAAGAATATTTGCAGTAAGCCGAAAATATAAACCACAAAGGTCTGCTAGCAATTTGTTAGCCTTGGATTTTTGACACTGCCAGTTTGGGCATATGTGTGTATATTTTAAATTCTCCAAATACATGAAGTCCACTGTAAAGATGTCTTTTGACACCAGTGGTGTGTAACTATTCCTGTCTGGGGACCACTTCCTATCATTCTTTAATAGTTTGTTACCTCTACTAAAAAACTACTAACAAGCAGTGTCCCCTTCATATTCACAGATGTTCTAATTTGATCTGCTGCATAAAATCATATGCTTGATGTTAAGAGGATATCATAAATTGTAAAATGTTTTTTGGGCTCTATAAAGTTTTTTCCTTTCCACTTTATGTTAAAGATGAAGTCCATAATTTTTTATTTCATTAAAAAAAAATAATAATAATAATATAAAATAATATTGTAAATTGTATTTTATTAGATATTAAAAACACCCAAAACAGTATTCAATAGGAATAAAAAGGAATACAAATTTAGTAAATTTATAGAATAATGAAAATACATCAATTCATTAAATAAATAAAATAATGAATAACATTTAAAAAATAATGTAAGATTAATTATAATATGAAAAAAGCTAAAAATAAAAATCAAACATCAGGCTCACACATAAGCAAATATGAAAATATGATATTTAAGACTTGCTTTTTTAAGACTGAAATGGCTACAGATGAAAAGCAGACAATTCAGCTTAGATATTCCACTACTTTGGGCCAGCAACACTAAATGCCCTGTCACCAACAGTACACAGCTGGAAAATTATAAAATACATACTCCAATCAGTTAAAATATTAAAATGACCTCACTGGTTCCACATTTTTGTCCATTTTCTCAATGCCACCTATTATAAAGCCATGACAGTGAGGTGTTTAAAAACTCCAGCAGGAACAGCTGTGTCTGATCCACTCATACCAGCACAACACACACTAACACACCACCACTGCAGCGCTGAGAATGATCCACCACCCAAATCAAACCTGCTCTGTGGAGGTCCTGACCTTTGAAAAATAGGGTGAAGAGGGGGGGGGAAACCGAGCAACAGATGGATTTCAGTCTGCAATTTTTGAAATAAGGAAATGGTCATAATGTTATGGTTGATCAGTGTATATTCCGACCAAATAGGGTTTAAACTATTTACTATTAGTAGAGTAGATGAAATTTAGCTCTAAGGTGCATGCATTGTGGACACAGATTTTTAAATACGCACAAACAGCTTGTACATTCATCATAGAAGCACAAATAAATAATTAAATGAAAACAGATATAAACTGAAAAGGTCCAATGCCAGGTGGGGGAGAAAATAAATACAAGTGTAAAGAACTGAAATCTAACAGAGCATTTGCAATCAGAAAGTAGTTTATTAACCTTAAGGTGGTCAACACACAATAGCACAGAGTTATATGTGTATGTGGACAAAGAAGATGTTTTCACAGAGAGTTTATAAAGATAATCACAAGTTTCTGCAAGCTTAGTTTCCTTAGAGACATCCCAGTTTGATATGCAAGATGAGGGACAAAATGTTTTGTTCTGATAAAGCACTGACCTCGAACTGACATACACTTAGTTTCTGAGTTCTGTTGACGATTAGAAATGAATATACAGACATTACACCAAGGTGTAAGAAGAAACTGTTTTCTAGAGTGATGGAGCACCATCCAATACCTTGGATTTTAGATGGAGTGGTGACTCTGATCCTCACTAATGTTTAGCTGGTGGAATGTTATGAGATCCTCACAGCAATGTTCCAGAATCTAGTGTAAATTATAAGTTGTTACTACAACAAACAAGTAGAAACTACCTATTAACACCAAAGAAAGTTTGGATGAGCAGGTTTCCACAAAATATGAACCTATTGAAATAGCACTTGGCCATGCGTGAGTAAATATAACCCACCTCCTCTGCATTCAAGGAGACAATGATGTAAATGGTGGCTTTATGTTTATGCATAGGTCTCTTTGACAACAGAAGAAAGAAGCACTGGCTGAAGGAGGCGGATTCCAAAAAGAAACGAACTCCACGTCTGGCTCCTCGCATCGGAGCCTGGTTCTGAGGAACTCTCACGCCTCAGCACTTTTTATGGAGTAAAGAATATGCACGACTCAGCACCTTTATGTTAGACTATGTCAGAAGAGCTGTGGAGTTTAACCCCCCCCCCCCCCCCCCACACACACACATGTATCTCCTTTACATATTCTTCTACTCATATATAACATGACCCTCATATCAGTATTGTATGGAACTGTTGTTTCTTTTGGGCCGCAGAAACCCTCAAATTACAGTAAAACCAAGTAGAAAATAATTTATCTGGTTATTTACAGGGTTAATTTCATGATTTAATTAAATTAAGGCTGGCTTATTAATAGATACATTAATACATGACAGCCTACTTAGTAGAACCATATTAATTGTAAGCAAGCTTCCAAATGGGATATAAATGTACAGTAATCTATATATATTTCTGAAAATTTTAAACACATTTATGAATCAGTATATTTAAAGCATGAAATAAATTGTGACTCTGGTTCCTTGTAAATCTTTATCAGTTACATTTTCTGTCCGTTTAAGGCTTAATACTAAAATAGAAATCTGAGTTTGTTTTTCACATTTTTTAAACTGGTATAGTTAAAAAAGTAAGATTTGATTAATTTTTCCAATTTTCAGATTTTTTATTTCTGCTCCTCATAATGTGAATTTCAGGACAATGAAAAGCTTGCTCTTTATTATATTTTCTTTTTTTTTTTCATTTCTAAATAATGAATTGTAATGAATGTAGGACTGTACAGAGTGGGGAAGACATGCTGTACACTGTTAAACATAAAGGTGCTACAAAAGGTTCTTTGAGCGATGCTATAGAATAATCACTTTTGGTTCCATAAAGAACTATGTTTGCAAATTTGTATAAATAGGTAAAGAACCTTAAGGATCAAGTGATGGATTTTTAAACATTTAAAAGGTTCTTCACATGCACACATCTCTTAAACAAACCTCCTTCTAAATGGAACCAAATGCGGTTCTTCTGTGTCATCGCGCAAATAATCCTTTATAGCACCTTGATATTTAAGAGTGTTCCACTTTGCACATAAGCCCTACACTGCGGAACTCCTGAAGGGACATGGTGAGAATTTCTTTTTAGGGAAAAATCTCACGAGCACCACTTAGCATGTCATGAGCACCACTTAGTATGTCGTGAGCATGATTTAGTAAGTCATGAGCACCACCATGACTTACTAAGTGGTGCTCACGACTTACTAAGTGGTGCTCACGACTTACTAAGTGGTGCTCACGACTTACTAAGTGTTGCTCACGACTTACTAAGTGTTGCTCACGACATACTAAGTGGTGCTCACAACATACTAAGTGATGCTCATGAGATTTTTCCCTAAAATGAAATTCTCACCATGTCCCTTCAGGGCCTCTGTACTAAACATATCATTGGTATCCATTTACAAAATTGATTGTTGTCAATATTTAATTTACTACATCATTTGAACACAACAGCTGTCCTTTACATGGTGTGAAAATGTCATGATGAATGTACAAATAGAAATGCTCCAAAGGTACTTGGAATAAATATGCAATATGCAAACCCACAAATTCCACTAAACAGGGAATAATGTCTTTGTATATCTTAATTGCCAACATTATACAAAGACACGTGGAACAGCAGTGTCATCATTTATACAGCAACTGTGGTCACACAAAGGCTTCTCTGTGCATGACTATATTGCAGTTTACTGTATAACATTTTTCCTTTGGAAAAGTGCACATGTGATAAATCCCAAAGAACTGGACTCTAAACTGTATTTAGACTTTAGATAATTTACTTTGAGTTTTATATACCTGACTGGTTAAAATATAACTGACTGGTCGAAATACAGTGTTATACCCTTAAACAGGAGATCAAATTCACAGCTGCCCTGTTATTAAAACTTAAACTGTTATTATCTATATACATAAATATGTGTACTGTGTAAATGTTGGCACTGCTACTCAGTGTCTAATACCTTCATTTGATGAGTATGAAAAGTTATTCACTGTTTAGCCCATTTCTATTTTGTTTTTAGCCTCAAATGGTCAGAAAATTTAACTCATAAACCTTACATGGAGGGGCGCCATGGTGGCGCAGCAGGTAGTGGGTTTAAATCCTGTTCCGAGTGACTGTCTATGAGGAATTTGGGGGTTTTTTCTCCCTGTTTCCATGTGGGTTTCCTCCAGGTGCTCTGCTTTCCTCCCACAGTCCAAAAATACATGTTGGTAGGTGGATTGGCGACTCAAAAGTGTCTGTGTTGCCCTGTGAAGGACTGGCGCCCCCTTCAGAGTGTATTCCCCCCTTGCACCCAATGATTCCAGGTAGGCGCCGAACCCACCGCGACCCTGAAATGGATAAGTGGTTATGAATGAATGGACCTTACCTGGACCTCTCTGGGGAAGTGCTCAATGCCAAGCGTCAGTTACAGGCAGAGGCGATTGCTCTAAGACTGCAAGGGAAGCTCAGCTTCCCCTAAAATGTCAAAAAATAAGTGATCAAATATATACTGTTGAGTGTACATGTCATTGAATAAATATGCACTACAACGCGATTAACTTTTGTTCAGAATCAGCTTCTTATCACTGGTAAAGATGCGACTTTCCTCTCAATCATTCCTGCAGCTTCACAGTGATTTAAACAGAGTTCAATAGTGAAACAACGAAGTGCAGCGAAACGAGACGAGTCATTGGATAAATGCTGGGCTTTGTCCCGCCCATCAGATGCTTAGCGTCTCTGGGGTCTATGGAACAGTGGGCTGGCCTCGGCTGGCCCGGACGCTCAGCTTCTGCATGATGATTGGATGATCTGTCTGAGGCTGAATCCCTTTTTGATTGACAGCGAAATGAGCGAATCAGCGATCATTTGGTGTAGAGATCTGTTGGAGCATTACATTTTCATTCTGTTCTGAGCTTCCCCTCCTTGAAAGACCAGCATCCGCCACTGGTTACAGGGATATAACTCTCTCCAGCATTACGTTGTGGAGCAATCAATTTACATTCTCTGACAAGGGGTGGGCATCCTATATGTTTGGGATGAGTTAGAGTAGTATTTGTCATGCAGAACTAATCATCCATATATATATATATATATATATATATATATATATATATAAAGAGAGAGAGAGAGAGAGAGAGATGTGGGGAGCGATGAGTCGGAGTCTGAATGGCAATGAAATAAAAGATAAGGAAAAGGAAAAAAGACACTGAATTATTTATCTGCCAGAATAAGAGAACAAGTTGTCACAGCTCTGTCTTTAGAAACCAGCTTAAGCATTGTGTCAATATTTAAAGTGGGACTGCACAGCAGGACATTTCAGATCTCAGAGCCTAGCTCTCACTAAACCAGGCACATATTACTGACAGAGCAGATGACAGACAAAAGAAAAAAATATATCTATTTTGTTTGTTTCTCTTTTGTCTTGATTTTTTTTGTACAAAATAAAAAAAATGCATGCACATGCAGATGAGCAGGTTTTTGGACCTAATAAAAAAGCAGGGAGGAATTTTGTTGCCACACTGCTACACTGCTGCAGTGTTTGGGGGCCTGGGTTTGACCCTCACCTTGGATCACTGTCTGTTAGTATTATGGTGTGTTCTCCTTGTGTCTGGGTTTGTTCAGGATGCACCAGTTTGCCCACAGGTGTGAGTGTGTAAGGTACAGGGTGGGCTTGATGATTTAAGATGGACTCTGAGATGCGGCACGCTCTAGGGTGTATTCCTGCCTTACAACTAATGACCTTGAATACTATGGTGCAATAACATTAAAATCATGGTCACAAGTTTGTAAATATGGTTCCCATTGCACCCTTATGTTTTTCAGGGCTGTGTGCCATGTAAATTCTTCAAAATGACATGAAGAAATATAACTTCATGTTAACATCCTGATCCTTTATCCTCATCATTTATACAGCAACTGTGGTCACACAAAGGCTTCTCTGTGCATGACTATATTGCAGTTTACTGTATAACATTTTTCCTTTGGAAAAGTGCACATGTGATAAATCCCAAAGAACTGGACTCTAAACTGTATTTAGACATAATTTACTTTGAGTTTTATATACCTGACTGGTTAAAATATAACTGACTGGTCGAAATACAGTGTTATACCCTTAAACAGGAGATCAAATTCACAGCTGCACTGTCTCCCCACTCTGTAGGGTGTATTCCTGTCTTACAACTAATGACCTTGAATACTATGGCGCTATAACATTTAAATCATGGCCACAAGTTTGTAAATATGGTTCCCATTGCACCCTTACGTTCTTCAGGGCTGTGTGCGATGTAAATTCTTCAAAATGACATGAAGAAATATAGCTTCATGTTGACATCCTGATCCTTTAAAGCCTCCATTTTAGAATTAAGAACAAGATTCATTTCAACATTGCTTTAAAACAACGTGTGTGAACAAGTTTTGATATGCAAAACAGTTTAGGTTGCTTTCATTTTTTTTGTTTCTGATGTCACAACAGGAACGGTGGGCTTTTTACACACCACCTTCATCAGCACACTGATTTCTCTGTACAACTGTGTGTTACACACCACTAACAATGACCAGTTTTACTGACATATCAGAAAAACTGACCCAGCTCTTACACATCTAGAGCTCTCTGAATGCTTTTGGCTTTTATACATATACTTTTGGGATAATTTTGGCTTATATTTGTCTGTTTATGAATAGATTAATATTAATGGTGTTATTCTTGTGTTTGAGAAAAGATGAAAGATTTTTTTTTAAAATATACCAATAAATGTTTAGAAACTTCTGAATGTTTCTGTTTCTAACTTTGACCTCTTACTTATTCTCACAAACACAGATTGTAATATACTGGTAAAATTCACAGGAATTCCTTCTTTTCCATACTGACTTGCCTGGTTGTTCCATTTTTGTGGATATATAAGTGCATAGATAGATAAAAACATATGTGTTTACTTTCATACAGTTAGTGGTTTCCTGGATTTGGAGTCAGTTCCATATTATGTAATCTGCAACACCAGAAATAAGTCAGTATTACCCACCTATGAAGAAGAAATAGAGCAACAACATCACCTCTTTTCATGTTTTTTAACATTTCGTAATGTTTCCACAATCTAAAGAACTATTGATGCTCCAGGGCTGAGTACAAACACCAGAGCTTTTTTGCAGAGTGAAGAGCTAGCAAATGGAGAAGGAACATTCTCAGAATTTTATAAAAATTTATTCTTGATTAAAATTACTTTAAAAAGGCTTTAACAAGGCTTTAACAAGGCTTTAGGATACTGAAATGAATAAGTGAATTATATATAAACAAAGGAACGAATAAAGGAAATCAACAACACAGGAAAGGAAAAATAGACTCTATAATGGGCCTTCCAGCCCTTAAATAATAATAATAATAATAATAACAATAATAATAAAATAAAATATAAAAATACATATATAATAACAACAGGACTTGTTTTTCCTGAGTGCTCAGAAGTTCCCAAGCTTTTATTTTTTTTGGATTCTTCTCCCAAATTCTTCTTTGCCTTCTGTCCTAATTAAAGTGGAAAAAGAAAACATTACCTTCCCACCGAACTAAACCCAAAACCCCCAAATCAGGCCCAATATCCCAGAATGCAGCACTGAAGCAGGCAAGATTTCCATGCATCTGAAATGTGCATTTATTTGTGAGTGTGTGTGTGTGTGAGAGAGAGAGAGACAGAGAGAGAGATAGAGAGAATAGGGGGTTTAAACATATTGTATTATTCATTGGGACGTATGTGTGCATGACCTGCAGAGTAATTTGGGCTTGTGTTGCTTGGCTGAAGTCTCAGAGGGTTTAATTAGCCACCAGAGCATCTACAGAGCTGCAAACTCACTCACCTCTTCTCCATCACTTTCAGTTTACAAACCGTCTCAGCTCACACCCTGACGAAGGAATGAAACTTTCACTTTTCATGAAGGAAGAGTAAGAAATAATTTTGGACACCTTCAATGTTCCTGTACTTGGATTTCCTCTTAAGGGCTTCAGAAGAACAGAAGAAATCCCTTAATGCCAGTCCCAACATTATATAGTGGATATAATAGTTATATGGGCAGTGGTTAAAACCTTTCCCTACAATATGAAACAGTACTTTAAGAACACAAAGATATCTACTGCCAATCTGCAGTGATATCAGAGCTTCTGGACTTTAACATATTTAAATTTAGGGCATAATACCTTCAAAACCATTCCATAATCACATATAATCACTCACTACTAACCCTCTGTGATTTGAAGTTGAATTCATCTGCTTATTCTGTGGCTTTTAGTTCAAAACACCCTTTTCCACCTTAAATGCTGCGGTAGCCTCAGGCACAAGAATGTAATTGCTCACAAATTTTACATTTAAAGGGGGCATCTTCGATGGTGGGAAGCACTGTTCTCACTGGTTTTGGTTATGTTCAGGAACTCAGCGTCTTTAGGGTGGAATTGAATGTTTGAGGGAAATAAACGACTGTAGTTTATACATGACTGAAGTTTAATTTGTGGGTAAGATTTTATGTTTTGTTTTGCAGCACTTTTGGTAAGTCATCTTCAGAATTAGGAAAGTAATCCAAAACAGCAACAATAAGTCAATATTACCCACATATGCAGTGGTTTGTGTTTTTGGAGTTCTCTCCATTGTCTAAAAAACTTCAGATGCTTTTGTTCTGCCATGTGTAGGGAGAGAGAAATCCTAGCATACTGGACCTAGACACTTTGGTTAATGAGCCATTTATCGACACCGGGGTTTCAAAAGCACTTTAGACCGAATTAGAACACATAAACAGACTGGAGAGCAGCAAATAGGGAGGAAACATCCTCAGAATTTAATAAAGAGTGTTTTTTTTTGTTTTTTTTTAAATCTTGAAATCTTGACACGTTTTTGCCTGACATTTGTGCAAAGAATCCTTGTATTAAAACTGGAATAATGGACATATTAATAAATGTGTGCATCACATTTTGCTTTGGAGGACAGAAAAAGCTGCTTGAAGTTACACAATGATAAGAAGTTGAAAAAATCCTGCTGAATACCAAATGTCTCACTACATGCTTTGTAGTGCACAGTGTAGGCCATAAAACAGTTTCTGCACTCACGTAGTGGATTGTATGTCGAATTATAAAACTGTTTCTGATCGGCCATAAGCTTTCCTGTCTAACAAGTGCCTGGTCTATGTGTGGTATAGGGTAATAATCAGTAATCATTGTGCCAGAATAGGAATGTGTCCCTGCCCTTTCTCTCACTGAGGAAATGTACTTGGTACAATGTGCAGCAGATCATAATATATCAAAAAAAAAAAAAAAAAAAAAAAAAAAATATATATATATATATATATATATATATATATAGATGTTAAACAACATATAACTAATTAGACTTTCTCAGAACAAACCATTTCTGTTTTCAAATTATTAGAATAAACAACAAACTATAATTATTTGTGTGATGTCTTTATCAGCCTCATTTAATGTAGACTTTACATGACATAAAATTCATTCATTCATTATCTGTAACCACTTTTCCAGTTCAGGGTTGCGGTGGGTCTGGAGCCTACCCAGAATCACTGGGTGCAAGGCAGTGCTTCACAGGGCGACACACACATTCACTCACACACTTTTGAGTTACCAATCTACCTGCCAAGGTGTGTTTTTGGACAGTGAGGGGAAATCGGAGCACCCACTGGAAACCCACACGGACACAGAGAGAACACACCAAACTCCTCACACACAGTCACCCGGAGCGGGACTTGAACCCACAACCTCCAGGTCCCCCTGTTTGATTGTGACACTACCACTGAAATAATATTTTCCTCTATAAATTTCAGTATATCTCCTTACAGTCATTTCTACACCAGGTGTGAAAAGTGGCTGGAAGATTTTTGAATATTACATTTTCAAAATATATACATTTTCTGAAGAAATCACAACACTCAAAATGCCTTAACAAGTGTTAAAAGGTTATGTAAAAAGAAAAAGTGGTTTAAAACAATTCATAACATTTCATTAAAACATTTGATGCATTTCTGATAAATGTTTTGCAGTATGGCATTTTCATTCTTAGCACTCATTAGTAATGTTATGCTATAAGAGTGTGCATACTCATGCAGTACATCCATTTGAAAGATTTCAATAAGATAAACTGATGGTGGTAAAAACTGAAATCAGTTGTCATTGCCTTGCAAGAATGCTCTTTGCTTTTTTTAATTATGCTATATTCAATTTTTATTAAAATGTTTAAACATACAGTGTGATCACCCCTGTGTCTATAAGCTCATATATACTGTGTAACCACAGCTCAAAACATTTTCCATGAAGTCTACATATACTCATATACACAGTTCCTCCTGCCCTCAGAACAATACTACACTATACAGCAGCTACATTCCTCCTGCCCTTAGAGCAGTACCCCACTATACACTAGCTACAGTCTCCCTGGCCTCAGAGCAGAAATACAATATGAAGTAGCTACAGTCCTCCTGCCCTCAGTGCAGTACAACACTATAGCTACATCCCTCCTGCCCTCTGAGAAATACTACACTATAGCTACATTCATCCTGCCTTTAGAGCAGTAATACAATATAGAGTAGCTACATTCCTCCTGCCCTTAGAGCAGTATTACACTATACAGTACCTACACTCTTTCTGCCCTTAGAGCAGTATCTCACTATACACTAGCTACATTCCCCCTGCCCTCAGAGCTGTAATAAAATATGAAGTAGCTATAGTCCTCTTGCTCTAAGAGCAGTACTACACTATAGCTTCATCCCTCCTGCCCTCTTAGAAGTACTACACTATAGCTACATTCATCCTGCTCTTAGTGCAGTACAACACTATAGCTACATTCCTCCTGCCCTTAGAGCTAAGTCTCTTTCCAAGTGGCAGGTGAGAGAATCCCAGTGCTCACAGAAAAAATCAATCAGAAGCCTGGGCAGAGAATATTCAGTTGACCTTTCAGACAGACACATGGTGGCTTCAACGAAAAGAGGGCTTCAAGCAGATAGAGCTACCCTCCCAGTAAATAAAAAGTGTGGTGCTGCCAGTCTACACTGTATCACTGTGTTATGTGGCCACTGAAGATGTCCGGAATAACAGCAACAAGCTTTAGCGGTAGCATCACACTAACATTACACAGTACATTGTTGCTTTAAGATGAGCATTAAGCAGTAAAATGGTTATTAAAAGAATTGTTAAGTATTATACACCACAAACACAGCAGTCCTGCCCTAAGAGCAAAATTTCTCTCTATGCAAACGTCTAATAAGCAGCACCCCTCAACAAGACCCACAGTATGATATGAGCTAATGAGTTAAGTTAGTTAATTGGGATTGCTATGGTGCACAAAACTCAGTTAAGCTCAAATAATTCACTCCCAAATATAGAAGGATGACTAGCATGGGATTGCATATATACATGTAGCTAACGTATCTACCAGTCAACATTATGTGATATGTTGATATATATATATTATGTGATGTATACAATTAGCTAAACTTGCTACAGCTAACTAAGCTATCAAGTGCAAAATTTACTGGTTTCTCCAACAAATCAAGCTAGTATATATTGTTATATGCAGGGTGAGCCATTTATATGGATACACCTCAATAAAATGGGAATGGTTGGTGATATTAAATTCCTGTTTGTGGCACATTAGTATATGGGAGGGGGAAAACTTTTCAAGATGGGTGGTGACCATGGTGGCCATTTTGAAGTCGGCCATTTTGGATCCAACTTTTGTTTTTTCAATAGGAAGAGGGTCACGTGACACATCAAATTATTGGGAATTACACAAGGAAAACAATGGTGTGCTTCAATTCAATGTAACTTTATTCTTTCATGAGTTATTTACAAATTTCTCTTTGTTTACAGCCATTGACCTGTCACAGAGGTTAACAATTGAGGAGTGGATAGAAATTGTGTTGATGTCTGGTGAACGCAGTAACCGGGTCATTGCAGCAGATTTCAATGCAAGACACCCTACGAGACCACTAATCTCCCATGCTACAGTTAGCAAACTGCTTGCCAAGTTTCATGAAACTGGTTCAGTGTTGGATTTGCCAAAATGTGGACGCATGATCACTGTCATTAATGAAGAAACATCAGAAGAGCCCAGAGCGTAGCACTCGCCGCATGTCACTGGAGAGCGGCATTAGTCGAACATTCCTTCGGTGGATATTAGCTACTCACAAATGGCACCCTTACAAACTCCAGCTACTGCAGCATCTCAACGAGGATGACTCAGATCGGCACACTGAATTTGCAGAGTGGGCAAAACAAAAATTGGAACAGGACCCTCAGTTTACAGAGAAAATTTTGTTCAGTGATGAGGCAAACTTTTATGTGAATGGTGAATTTAACAAACAAAACCACCGCTATTGGTCTGACACTAACCCACATTGGATAGATCCCTCCAAGACTGTTGGAACAAAAAAAAAATGAGGGTATGGTGTGGTATATGGGGTACAAAGATAGTGGGGCTATTCTTCATCAATGGAAACCTCAAGGCCACTGAATATGCGAAATTGCCACATGATGATCTGTTTCCCTCTTTATGCACTGAAGCTGGCACGTTCCCTGAGTTTTTCCAGCAAGATTGTGCACCACCACATTATGGGTGTCAGGTCCGAGCATCCGTAGATGAACAGTTTCCTGGAAAGTGGATTGGTCTCCCAATCTGACCCCCTTACATTTTTATCTTTGGGGTCATCTGAAGGCAATTGTCTATGCTGTGAAGATACGAGGTGTGCAGCATTCTTGTGTTAGCATTTCTCCTGCAGTGTTGCTATCAGTGTGTGAAGAGTGGGAGAAGAGGGTTGCATTGACAATCCAACACAAAGGGCAGCACTTTGAACACATTTTATAAGTGGTCAGAAACTTGTAAATAACTCATGAAAGAATGAAGTTACGTTAAAGCACACCATTCCCAATAAGTTTGATTTGTCACCTGACCCTCTTCCCATTGAAAAAAAACAAAAGTTGGATGCAAAATGGCCGACTTCAAAATGGCCAGCATGGTCACCACCCATCTTGAAAAGTTTCCCCCCTCCCATATACTAATGTTTTGCCCCACCTCTACTAAAGTTTGTTTGGTTATTTCTCTGAAACAATCATTTTGTTTCTTTCTGCCCTCAGAACAATAAGGACAAAAAGTTTGTGTAACTAAAATGCCCAGGTGCTGTCCTTGGTGCCATACAGCAGCTATGACATATACAGATATATATATATATATATATATATATATATATATATGGTTTCTATAATATATTTGCACTTTACTATTGGCACATTGATATTATAGTCTACTCTCCCACTCCCCAAGCCCCCGCCCCCCCCCCCCCTTCATTCTATGTTTTATTGTATTGTATTGTATTATTGACATACATGTCTGTCAGTAAATCTGTGTATAAGGTGAGAGAGAACCAGCATTTCGATTCTCCTATGTCTCCTAGATATATAGTGGAATTGACAATAGAAATCCTTGAATCCTTATGGAAGAGGAGCTATTCTTTTTTGTCTTTTCTGTTTACGTGAGCAGATTTTTTAGTAAGAATAAATACTCAGCATCCTTCACTTACTGCCTTCCTTTTAACAACTGCCACATATCTTGGAAACAATAGAATCTTAAAATTCTCTTCCACATGGTTAAAACGACAGTGTAGTGGTTTTTATATGCTAGGGTAAGGCTTATCATGCTTAAGATATCATAGACAGCAAGGTTTCTGATGTCATCAAACTAAAGAACTAGCCCTGTCAGCTTGCAGGGTGTGACATTTTAGTTGCAGGTGATCAGTGAAGGTGTTACATCTAAAACAATTTTAGGGATTTTCTTGGTGAACAGAGAGGGGCATTTAGTGTCAATATAATGCAGTGAATGTTGTCAATATTTTTTAGAAATGAATTAATTTGTTGAATTTATATATATATATATATATATATATATATATATGTTTATATATTTGTTTATTTTATTTTTAATTGAGCAGCTCATTAACTAAGTTCAGTATAAAAATTAATTAAAGATTAGGGAACGAATAGGAGGCGGCACGGTGGCGCAGCAGGTAGTGTCGCAGTCACACAGCTCCAAGGGCCTGGAGGTTGTGGGTTCGATTCCCGCTCCGGGTGACTGTCTGTGAGGAGTTGGTTTGTTCTCCCTGTGTCCGCGTGGGTTTCCTCCGGGTGCTCCGGTTTCCTCCCACAGTCCAAAAACACACGTTGCAGGTGGATTGGCGACTCGAAAGTGTCCGTAGGTGTGAGTGAATGTGTGTGTGTCTGTGTTGCCCTGTGAAGGACTGGCGCCCCCTCCAGGGTGTATTCCCGCCTTGCGCCCAATGATTCCAGGTAGGCTCTGGACCCCCGCGACCCTAAATTGGATAAGCGGTTACAGATAATGGATGGATGGATGGAACGAATAGGAGCCAACTCTACCACTGAGGTTGTGGAATATATTTTATTAATAATATTATTACAAGTCTTGGTCTGTTGCAAGAAAGTGAAACTTGCTGCAATTGGAGCTCTACTGTCCAGAACCCATTAGATCTATCTTATCTTTCCAAAATTCAACACACATTATTGATTACATTAAAACTGTAGTCTTAATTCATTTACCCCCACTGCAGAAAGTGACCAATATCACGGCTCTGGACTTGTTATGTTGCAATGACCAATGAATGATAAGTGTTGAGTATTGGTATATAAAGGCCCCAGTTTTGTACTATGGAGCAGTGGAAATGCATACTCTGTATTGACTGGGCTCCATCTACTTTTGGAATGAATTGCAGTGTGCTTGTGATCCAAACTAATCCTCCAATGTCAGTTCCTGACCTTACTATAATGTTTTTGTGGCTCAGTGTCTTTATTTCAGACCAGAACAGGACAGGTCCATCTCTTAGTTCAGAATGTTTTGATGAGTGTCTCGGGAACAGGCCTATACTCAGATGGACACTAGGTGGGGCTGTTTGTCAGTCATCTGCTCATTAAAGTAGTGGGGAAATCCTGATCTGGGGTCAAATATTAAACCACTGTCAAACATTCACATCTAGACAAAGCTTTATCAGGTGCACAGCAGGGAGTAATAACATTAGTTACACTATCATCCCCCAATACAGTCTTATTCCAATTGAATTACTGTGAAAGTCAGTATTAGTTACGAAAGTATTATGTGACCTGTATAACCTACACCCCTTATAGGTAGGTGCAAGCAGCAGAATGGTTCTTTGTGTGTTGCCATGAAGAAAACGTTTTAGTTCCCTCCAGAATATTTCAATTGATTGTTTTTTAGAGAACTCATTTTGTTTAATGGGAAGTGTGTTTGAAGAACATTTCTAATGTTAATAACATCCAGGGCCTGCACACAATGTTCTACAAAGAATCGAGGAAATACTGAAGAACTTTGCTTTAAAATGTTCTTCAGATCCTTTAAAAACCCCAAACAAACATGTTTTCCATCATGACCATCTTTCATTCGAGTCTAAGCCATAACCATCTTCATTTTTTAAAATTTGACTGTATTATTTTGTGCAAGACTATGTTTCTGGTAATGGCTTTGTTTCATGCATTATGCATTATGGTGCCTTATTTTTGTTTATTTTGTTTATCCCAACATGGTCGATCCATTAAAATGAAAGGCTAATGTTTATGAGAGCTCACTCTGCAAAATAAACACACACAAACCCACCTACAGAATACATCTAGGCAATATTAAACCCACGCAGTTCACTTACACAATGTACAACAGACATCACCAGGTGTAACATGTGGCCCTGCAAAAGTAAATAAATAAATAAATAAATAAATATTTGTTAATTAGGTCCAACAGCAATTTTCCCAAACATTTCCTTTCTTCTAGGTTTTTATGGAAGCCCATTTCCAGCAAGAAATACTTTGTCTGGCAGCAGAAAGACAGAGTTTCATTTATTTAAATATTTAAATTTTTAATATTGTGAAATAATTTTGACTAATTCTGTCAAAATAATGACTTATTACAATTTAATTAATTATAAGAATGATATGAAAAATATTATTTTATTTTGAGATACCTACTCAGTTAGTATTAGGTCATCATTTCAAAATGGTATGTAAATATATTGTTAAAATCCTTCATCCTCTTTAGAACAGTCTTCCAAATTCTAAGTACGGGGTTCAGTACAGTGCAGTAATACACAGAAAAACATGGGAATGGTAATTGGTCTTTTGATACAGTTTACTTGTTTACCTGTTTTTATTAAGTGACAAGTGAATAGAAATGCAGATAAGTGTTTCTAGTAAAGTGTCCAGTGTGTATGTGGTTGGTGTTCCCTTCCTTGTAAGAGAGTTGCCCTACTACCCCACCCCACAATAATCATTGTAAACTATATATTTTTAAATAATAAATAGTAATATGCATTAAAAAAACAGTACTAAACTGCAAGAAATGCAGTTTAAAGTCCTGAAGTTTAGCATTCCCCCTTCATGTTCCTCACAATAGATTGCTCCACCGCTTCCACTAACCTCACGAGAGTTACCAGGTCCATGTGTAGTGATATTGGGTTCATTTTTGTGTAAAGTTGCTCAACATTTTGGTAGTCGAAGGTTGCTTTTTTTTGGGCTTGTTTCTATAGTTATTTGGGCATGCTTCTAAAGTTATTCGGGCATGAGCGCTGATACTGTCTCTCTCCAATAAACCTATTTAAAAAAGAGAAACTGCCAGTTTGTTCTGCTGTTTTTCTTCATGATGGTTTGCCATTGAGGATCTGTTAGATGAGATCACTCCCAATGCCCATATACAGTGTGCAATATAAATATGCAAATAAAGGTCATTCTTGGTATTACTAGCTAAACATATACCTGTAGCCTTAATAAACAGTACTTTGGGGTCTCTATCAGGAATTGCTCCAGAGATTTTAATGTTTATTGCTTGTATTGTCCCCAACTCAATGGAATGTTAATCCTTCTTGTGTTTCTAATAAAGTGACCAGTGAGGGTAAGTAAAAGGAAGTGTTTCTAATAATCTGGCCAGTGAGGGGAAGTAGAAGGGGGGCATTTTTAATAAAGTGGGGGATGAGGGGAAGTAGATGGGCGGTTGTTTCTAATAAAGTGTTCAGTTTGGGGGTAGAAGGTAGTTGTTTTCTAATAAAGTGGCCAGTGAGGGGGAATTAAAAGGAGGGTGTATCCAATAAAGTGGCTGGTGAGGGGAAGTAGAAGCGGGTGTTTCCAGTAAAGTGGCCAGTGAGGGGAAGCAGAAGGTGGTGTTTCTAATAAAGTGGCCAGTGAAGGGAAGAAGAGGGGGGGGGGGGGGGGTTCTAATAAAGTGGCCAGTAAGGGGAAGCAGAAGGGGGGTGGGTAGTTCTAATAAAGTGGCCAGTGAGGGGAAAGTAGAAGCGGGTGTTTCCAGTAAAGTGGCCAGTGAGGGGGAAGTAGAAGGAGGGTGTATCCAATAAAGTGGCCAGTGAGGGGAAGCAGAAGGTGTGTGTGTGTGTGTGGGGGGGTTCTAATAAAGTGGCCAGTGAGGAGAAGTAGAGCGGGTGTTTCTAGTAAAGTGGCCAGTGAGGGGAAGTAAATGGGGGGTGTTTCTAATAAAGTGGTGTTACAAAGTCTAATAAAGTGGCGTTAAACTCACTGGCCTCTTTATTAGAAACTCCTCAGTGCAGAAGTAGACGTGTTATAAGCTGCCTGTAAGAACACAGAAAACAAAGCCTGTAACTAGCACTCCTCTCTGGATCTGCGCTCTTACAAATGTGCTGAGGACAGAAGTGAGATGAGGGTTTTTGTCCAGCAGCCGTCTGCTGCCCACTCACAGTGGAACAGGTGAAGTGTGAAAAGCAGGACGACTGTGAGTCACACAGCAACAAGCACTGCCCTACAGATTCTACACCATCAGCAGAGAGAGAGCGAGAGAGACAGACAGAGAGAGAGAGAGCGAGAGAGAGAGAGAGAGAGAGAGAGAGAGAGAGAGAGGGAAACAGGCTGCCCTCTCGCTCTCTACCCACGCATCGACCTGTCTCAGGTAAACAATGCTCTAACACAAAATTCCCTGGTGAGATCCTCTCTCTCTCACCCTCTCTCTCTCTCTCTCTCTCTCTCTCTCTCTCCCCCTTCCATCTCTTATCCCACTCTTTCTGTTCTAACATGGTCTCTCACTTCACTCTTAATTTCTCCTGTCCTCTCCTACACTCTGCAGACTTCTTCCATCCTCACGCTCCTCCTCCTCCTGTCTGCAAATTCCCTCCATCCCTACACTCCTTCCCCCTTCTTTGCATTTGTCTAAATCCCTCACTCCATACAGTACTCGCAGGTATTTCTTGTGTTTGACCTGTAGCACTTCGGTCAGAACGTAGAGAAACATCACGAAAACAGCTCCAGGAGCGGCTGTGATTTTACTAAACTACACATCAACAAAGTGTGAAGATGTACAGTCCTGCAGCGCTATTGTTCTGCAGTACCATAACTAGCCTTTAATATGGACAGCATAATAAAAATGTGCTTAGCTACAGTAATGTACAATATTAATGTTAGAAACTAGGGTTGGGGTATTATAAAAGAACACTAGGTGAGCTGCCCTGTGAAGGACTGGCGTCCCCTCCAGGGTGTATTCCCGCCTTGCGCCCAATGATTCCAGGTAGGCTCTGGACCCCCCGCGACCATAAAAAAATTGGATAAGCCGTTACAGATAATGGATGGATAATGGATGGACTAGGTGAGCTCTGGGTTTTTTGTTCTGGGGCAGGGATGTTTCTAGACTACTTGTTGTACTGGGGCACATACAGAATTTCGAGGGGCATTGCTGCACCCCTTTGCAACTGTGCCTCTAATAAAAAGCCTGCTAAACATGAAAGAATTTAAGCGATTTAACACTAAAGTGGGTGTTAAGAACAAATTAAAACTAAATCTATTTTTGGCACCATTTTAGATGAATAAAATAACAACAGAAACATTATAAATCTCCTTAGTTTTGCACCATTTGTCAAATCATACACTGTTCAAGGTTTGCTGAGAATGCGAAAGAACTGTTACTAACTTTCTGCAGCTGGACATTGTCTAGAAAAGAGCGATTAATAAATGACAGTATTTAAAAAGAACATTCTCATGATAAGTTATTTTGAGTGATGTTACCTGCTCTTGTTTTTTTTCTGAGGGCAGTGAATGTCAGACTGTTCCTGTAGTGGTATATAACGTATTTTTTGGTAGATTGTACAGTCATAGGCTGTTCTAACCAATATATGAACAATAACAACATTGTCTGTTACGTAGCTGACTTTCTTTAAATATTTACAAATACCATTAATCCACGAAAATGACTGGCTACAGCTGAAAGCATTAGCTATACTAACGTTTTTCCACAATATTGAAATCAATGGTGTTGGGGGGTGGGGGGCATCCTACCCAAGTCCACAATTACATAGTGCAGTGTCTGTAGTGCTGAGCACACAGTAGCAATGACAGAGATTCTATTCACCCTATTACAGTGCAATGAAACATCTCAATGGTTTTGAAGCTGTAATTTTGAGATAAAAAATATTACATACGGGGGGACGTTTGTAATAAAACAATCTGAAATGTACCCCCAGCGTCTTCCCAGCTATCTGCCCTCAGAAGTGGGAATTGGGCTCTACTGCTGCCCACTGCTTATGAGTTCTTTCTGCTAAGAATTTGACGTGGGGCAGCATAGTACTGGACCTCTGGATCCTTAATACAATTAGGGGAACAGCTAAAGCGCTTGCCACCTCTTTGTTCAACCACAGGGTAGCCTTAGTGGCTTTTAAAGTACAGTGGCACCAGAGGTGGACTCTCCATGCTGTCTGTTTCTGGTGAAGAACAGGAGTGAGAGAGCATAGGCAAGGTCTTAGATCGTGGGTGTTTTTTTTTTTTTTTTTTAATTCAATAATTTAAAGAAAATCAAGGAGATTTGAACATAACCTGGTGAATCCAGACAAACCCAATGTAGCACCTGTAAAAAAAGAAAAATAAATAAAAAATTACCCAGGAAACCATGGACATTATATCAGACTGAATGGGTCTAATTTATTTACTGTCCAGTTAAAACAGCACAGTATTCTCTCCAGTGTTCACAGAACAAGGGAAAAATCCTCCCAAGGATTTTGGTGGGATGTTTTTCCACATCTCCAAAGTCTTAGAAATTGGTTGCATTTCCTGTAATCCAAATACATTCACTGAGGCTGAGGTCTACCTTGGCTCTGGGATGGACTGGCTGCCACTCAGCACACCGCCGCTTCTTTGTTTGGCGAGTACATTTTAATCTTCTCAGCAGTGTGTTTAGCGCTGTTATCTTGCTTTAGAATGAAAACAGAAAACACATTTTCTAGAGGGTATTGGATTTGTAGTTGTTTTTATTTACCAACATTTATGGAGCTTTCAATCCAAAACTAATCACAAGCCTCAAATTGTGTTATACATCCCCAACTTTGCACTTAACAATGCTTGGCATGGTTAACATACAAGACACTTTTCCTGAAAACTTGGGAATTTTCAGTAATTCTGTAATTGTCTGTATTTTATTTATATAATTATTTACATTTTTAATCATTTGGGAACAACTAATTAGTGCAGATCAGTAAGTGGGAGTTTTGCAAGTGGCTTTTGCATCTTTCGCGGATAACAGTCTGAAACTCAACCTCCATTTTTCTTGAAGCCACTGAGTGAAAACACTTTTCATGTGTCTACAGAATGCAGTTCCATGGTCTTTTGGATCTTCTGATATGTGCTTGGGCCCAGAGAACATGGCAGTGTGTTTTCTTTTTGTGTAGAACTGATGCTGGGTTTCTCCTTGCTTTTCAGGTTGCATTTCCTGATTAAGCAGCAGACTGTCTTAGGTTGTATGTTGTGTGACGCCCTGGGTGAACCCAACTTTTAGAAAATCGTTTTGGACAGTGTCAAAACATAGCTAAATATTTAGTCATTTCTTAAGTTCAGAAACAATTTGTAAAGACACTTCTGCGGTTAAAGAATGAAATGCCTCTCACTCTGGTCACTGCCAGAGGGTGCTCCAGCTCCAAAATATTTTAGAAGTGCACCTTCATTTGCAGTGAAATACAGTATATAAGACTTACAGAGCCAGATACACTACACATATTGTTGCACTATACACTACACATATTTTTGCACTATATACGGTAATTAAAATAACTTATAATGCAACATAACATAGTGGCTAATACAACTACCGGAAACCTCATGGAGTCACCCTACAAAATCAGGAATATACTTTTAAGTGGTGATACAGGTAACTCCTGATAGAAGCTACACATCAATGAAAAAAATGCAATTATGTCTTTAAATAGAGTAAAGTAAATACATACATACATACATACCTATCTAAATATATATCGTGACTTTTTTTTACTGTGTTTTACTACTCGTGGAAGTGCTATTTGACACTTATTCATCTGACTCCTTCACCTGCTCCCCTCTGCACTGGGCTAGAGACAGGACTTCACATCCCCTACCCCCTCTCCTCTAGTGCTTGTCAAAAGCAAGGGGCAATGTGAACCCAGGTGCTGTTATAACATAAACTAAACACATGGTGGAACTGACAGGAAAACAGATAACAATGGGAAAGCTACATGACTCATGAGAACAATATGATGACAAGGTGCCAGCTTCAAAATAGGTAAATGAGCTACGTTCTTTTAATAACGTGATGTGTAATGCAAATATCAGTTGTTTTTCTTTCCCCCATCGTTGCATGCCGCCCCCTGTGCGATGCTGCCCCGGGCGGCTGCCCAAGTAGCCCATGCCTAAATCCACCACTGCTGGGTGGTTATTTATCACAGCAGCATGATGCATCTTTGTATAGTACCATCTTAAGTCTCAAAGACCACTGTCCTGACACATAAACACAAAATGATCATGTACACGAATGCCCCTTGTGTAAGCTTTACAGGTACCACTTTAGAAATCAGGTTTATAAATCATTTCATATGTTTATTATTAAAAATTAAGTAAGTAGATTTATTTTAAAGTAGCACTGCTTAATGTTATATTGCTGACCCAGACTGTGGAGTCAGCTCAACTGCTGTTGTTCTAACTTTAAATATGAATCCCTTTTCTTATATTTACCATCAGTTGTAATCACTGGAACAGTGTAGATGTTAAAATCTTCACCTACAAAAGTTTTCAAGAGCCTGATACCTCATCAGAACACAAATAAAAAAGGATAATTCTCTTAAGGTATCTTGGAACCAATCAGCAGCAACAGCAGAGGAACACTTCTGAAATTTCTGAATAGATTTAAGGCATCATACACATTGCAATGTGTTCAGAAATCTTATATTATCACCTACACCTTAGCTTCTTTTTCCTTAGCTTCCAGTTTCACATTAAATGCTGCACAAATGTCAGGCTCTAGAATTAAGGTGGGACAGGAAATTAACAAGCTACCTACCGAGATATCAGCATAATATTAGTGAAGTTTTCTGCTTGTTATGAAGAAAAGAGTCATAATACATTGCATCCTATTGATGAAATCTGTAAGAGCTGTTTATCTGAAGGGGACTTTGTTATGAAACCAGGTTTATATATATTCTGGTTTCAGAAAATGTTGTTTTAGCCTGAGTTAAACTGAAACATTTGTCTTCAGCAACATCTTTTGATATTGTTGACTGGGTTGTATCCACTCAACCCTGGATGAAATAAAAACAAACAGCACCCTTCATCACTGAGAGTGTTTGAATAGATCTTTTTAATTATATCCAGTAGCTCAGCCTCAAATGTGGAAAGGGAATGTATGAGTAAAATGGGATTAAATTGGTTTTAAATTCTAACTGCTTTCTAAAGATGTCTGGGTGCTACTGCTTGGATTAGTCTTTATTATTATTATTATTATTATTATTATTATTATTATTATTATGCTGCCAGTGCAGCATATCATTTATGTAACACAAAGAACCTGCTTAGGAATTTCCACTTGATTAAGTTTCACAAATGTTCCCCTTTTCCATGTCAGTTTGTTATTTACTATTGGAGAAGTAAGTCTGATAACTGGTCTGAACGATTGTAAAAACAGATTCATCACTGAGATGGGCATGACTAGTCATCCATATGTGCAAATGCTGCAATGCTGGACCATGATTTGATTTCTACCTAAGACATCAAATACATTAAGAAAAACAAGCAGACCTTCAGATATAGATTGTGTGATTGATTGATTTTAAGTTGGTAATGAACTGTATACACAACTTGGCCATTTTTGCTGCTCTTCCAGCGTTTCTTCTGAAATGAATTGTATTAACAACTTGTTCCCTTTTCCTGTAGGAACAGCATATACATTTCTGTGAAGTTTAATTTTCTTCAGTCACATGAACATTAGGAGTCAGGTTCTAATGTTGGATCTGCTATTCTGAGTCACAAACCTAACTCCAAATTATCCTGAAAATGTCCATATATGCTTTATCACTCAAAAGAACACATCAAATGCATTAAACCCTACTTCTGGGGGCTATATACCCTATGTCTTTAAAGGCAACATTGACAATTCTGGGGAACTGTAGAACTGTTTGTTTCCATTCAGAAGCTCTGACTGTTGCTTGACTGAATTTTGTATGTGGCTGAGGTTTAACTAGTCTGCATTTTTATTCACTGATTGAATTACCACAGAAACTCATTTGAACTTGAGTTGTTTAGTTTTGCAGCACTTACCGTCTGTGTTTACTTTCATGCAGTTAGCCCTGTCCTGAATTTAAAAACTGTTTCAGCTTAAGTAATCTGTAATTAAATAATCTTAACTTTTCTCTTGTGTTAGGGTCTTGACCGACCCGTTTTAGGTTTTAAATGCATACAAGTACTCCATAAATTTGTTTATTTCATCAAGACTTTTTGACTTTGTCAGGAACTTCTATTTACAAAAAAAAAGTTCCTCAAAAAAAAATGCCAAATCCGGAGTCATAAACACACTCTACACCAACAGTCTACATCTAGCTCTTCCTACAACCACTTGAGCTTCAGTTAGGGACTTCTATCTTTGCCTGTTTCACAAAACAAGGAAAGACAGACATGTCCAGACATGTAAGGCCAAGTCAGTTTAGAGTTTGTGTTTTGTAGAGTATACATCTCCAGTTTAAAGTATGCAGCAATGAAAAATTAAAACCAATCTTTTCATGAATAAGGAAGCCTAACAAGGTAAACAAGAGGTAAGAAACAAATTGGTTGATAATTAATTGTTTTTAGGGGATCTTATGGCTAATTTAAGAAACGGGTCATAACCGACCCATTAACATAAGAGATGGTAACAGAAAGATGGTAACACAGGAGGAAGGTTACGAAAACCTAGCATACAGGACAGACACAATGTTTTTTTCAGCCATTTACTGACACTAGGGTTTAGTAAACACTTTAGACCTATTTCCAGCAGGCAACACAATTGGGGAGCTCGCAGATGGTGAGGAAACATCCTCAGAATTTTATAAAAAGTGCATCTTTTATCATTTCTTGGCAGATTTTCGAAGGAGTTTATACAAGCTGTGTGTGCAGAATTGAATGTTTGTTTCCACAAGTGGTGCACCATAAAATAGTTTATTTATTTATAAAGGTTCTCTATTACACCTTTTTTTTTTATTTTGCATTACTGACTTTTTTTTTAACAATATACAGATATTTTCTCAGTAATTTTTGCTCACCTCAATATTTAGTGCCATGTTCATTCATTTAAGAATGAATGTCACTTTTATTTCAATCACTTGCTCTGTTCTGTTCTCTGGTTTTCTCTGGTCTCTCTTTTCTGAACTCATTATGTGAATCTGTTTAAAAACAGTGGTTTTATCATATTAATATTTTATTTATTTAATAAATGTAAAAATGTAAAATATTTATTACATTCTGATTCCTACATCTGAAAATATTTAATAAATAACTTTTGTTAAAGTTAACACTCAGTTTTATGTAATTATATAATTTTTATATCAATGGCTTAAAATGGTCTTAGAATGACAATAAAGTTTATAACAATTATTTCTAGTACAATATATTGATCAGAAAAATTGGCTACTGGGACAGGCCTAGGTGGATACAGACGTTTGGTGTTTAGCGATTAGACAAAAACAAACAAAAACATATATTACTGATGCATAACATACATGGCTGTGTTTTTGTTATAGCACGATTGTTATTTTAAAGATGGCCTATTTTTCAAATAAAATAAAAATGGTGGTTTTATCAATCAACTAGCAGTTTCTTGTCCAAATATGTTTTATTTTTTGCTACACAGCAAATTCACCAGTGTTAAATCAACACCATTATGGTAAAAATGTAAACTTGTCAACACTCTCAGTGTTAATTTAACACTAAAAGTGTTGATTTAACACTGGTGTATTTGCTGTGTACAGTAAAGGTAGAAATGGCTATACTGGCTGACACCAGACACCTATCTGAACTGTAAAACTAAGAAGGAGCAGACTGAGCCAAAAAATGTGAAGCAAAAAATAATGAAAGGAAGCGGGAACAACCTGTGACAACATGAAAAATATCAAACAGATCAGGATGTATTACAGCGGCCTTCCGCTCCACCAGAGCTAAAAGCAATAAGTAAAGCCGTTTAATGAAAAGATATTCCTTTCCTGGCTTTACTGCAACACCTCCACCAGGCGTTTTAAGTGCACATCCCGTAGCATCTCCCCATGCCTTCATTATGTATTATTTAAAGTGACTGCCCGAAGGAAACGCCAAGAGCTTTGGTGCTATACATCCTTAACGGAATTATTGGTGTTCCTCTTGGCCCATAATGGAACGTGTCCCATTTGTTTGTGTTGAGTGGCTGCTAGTTAAGGTGCTTGTGCAGAAAGAAAATGCTGCCTTGCTGCCTCACGTACCGCCTGCTCGATAAGAGGCGAGGTGATTTATGAATGGATTCAATACGGTAATTAATTTGCTGTTTGTCACTGTCCACAGGGAAACTAAACTCGGTGGCTATGATGCTTACACTAAAGCGCAGCCCTGCTTTTCTTACTCAGGGTGAAGATTGAAATGGTGGCGGCCATAATTGGTGCCATAAAGTTTTGTTATTGTTGATCAGGAAGATAAACATGTCTGCTTACATGATTATCATGGAGTTCACTTTGATTGTGATTTAGGTTGGCACACCTTTGGGAAAGGGAGCAGAAATGCATTGCCACTGTAATTTATGCTACATGGCCAATGTTTTGTTGACACCTGCTCATTTTACATTTTTTCTGAAATGAATGATATTAATAGACAATTTACTTCACTTTGCTGCACTATAGTTATTGGTTTGTTGCTTCAGAAAAGAAGGTACATTAGAGGTACTTTTTTGTCACTAAAGTCACAAAGTCCTGAAGAGGTACTAAAGTCACAAAGTCCTGAAGATGAAATGGGGTGTATGAAATCAACACAATATTAAAATCTAAAATTATTATAAAATAAGGTACAATTATGCTCCCTAATTAAAGGTACAGAATATGCACCCTTGAGGTTACCACCACAGTGTACTCTTTTGGCCACAGCTCACACTAGATATCACAACCCCGTTTGTGAGGAAATGTAGATGTAATATTACTTTTCAAACTTTTGGCTCTACAGTTCATATGTTCTTCTTTATGGCCTCCATGAACTACAGGTATAGGTGTTGAGAACAGCATCAGCTGCTCTACTTCAGGAAACCTATTTTGGCACTTGGGTTGACAGCATGGCATTGTTGAAGTCTGGCTGAGCAGTGTAAACGTCCAGCTTAAAACTTGGACCCTCAGGAAAACTGGACAGCAGCTGCCTCATCACCTACACACAGTCTGAGAACATGACAGAATGAGGCAGACCTGAAGATCCCAGTCCCAGCCTCTGGGTAAAACACACACACATACACCACCCACACCGGGTTCTACACCTCCAATCTAATTTCTGCTACAGGTTTCAATCTTTTTTAAAATAGTCCTTCATAACAGGCTTTACTGTTAACCATGCTCCACTCCACTTTACTGATACTGATACTGTCAGTGTTACTGTTGTTTCCTCAGTTTGTGTATTCCTCCTACATCAGCACTAGTAATACACAAGGTCATGTACATGATGTTAGGTGGCCTGGGGTAAATGAAAACAAGTGAAAACATCCTTTTCAGAGAACACTCTTATGCACATTTTAATGCATAAATACCTACTTTGTTAGCCCCTTATCACCCTGCTCTTCAATGATCAGGACCCCACAGGACCCCACACAGCAGGAATGAGTTGGCTCGTGAGTCATTCCCAATGCTGCAGTGACACTGGCATGGTGGTGCTGTGTTACTGTCACTGGACTGAGAATAGCCCACCAACCCAAAATATCCAGCTGATAATGTCCACTGATGAAGGACTAGAGGACGACCAACACAAACTGTGCAGCAACAGATGAGCTACTGTCTCTGACTTTACATCTACAAAGTGGAGCAACAAGGTAGGAGTGTCTAACAGAGTGGACAGTGAATGGACACAGTGTTTCAAAACTCCAGCAGCACCGCTGTGTCTGATCCACCCATACCAGCACAACACACATTAACACAGCACCATCACCTCAGTGGTCACTGCAGTTCCTCATATATGCTGTAAAGTGTGCAGAGGTTTGTAGAATAGTTTAAATCCATGAAGAAGTAAAATTATTTTAACTTGACTAAAATATAATTAAAAGATCAAATTAATTGTAAAAGTACATTTCCAAAATTGTTGAAATTTCAAAAATGAAATTGTTTAGAATAATCAGCTGAAAAGACTAATTAAGCACAGAGAAACTTCTAGAATTGCAGTGGATCATCTTAATATAATACTTAAATTATGGGTTCAAGTCCCGCTCACGTGTCTCCTCCGGGTGTTCCAGTTTTCTACCACAGTCCAAAAACACACGTTGGTAGGTGGATTAGCGACTCAAAAGTGTCCATAGGTGTGAGTGTGTGAGTGAATGTGTGTGTGTGTGTGTGTGTGTGTGTGTCAGCCAGGACTGGTGCCCCCTCCAGGGTGTATTCCTGCCTTGCGCCCAAAGATTCAGGGTAGGCTCTGGACCCACCGCAACCCTGAGCTGGATAAGCAGTTACAGATAATGAATGAAGGACGAATGTTGCTGTCACACAGTTCCAGGGACCTGGGGTTATTGGTTCAAACACCATCTTGGGTGATTGTCTGTAAAGTGTGTTCTCACTGTGTCTGTGTGGGTTTTCTCCAGGTGCTCCGGTTTCCTCCCACTGTCCAACAACAGATGCTTCTAAGTGGATTTGATATTTGAAAGTGTCCAGAGTGTGTGAGTGAATGTCTGATGCCTTGTGATATATTGTTGTCCCACCAAGGTGTGCCCAGTGATTCTGGATGGGCTCTAGATCCACGATTAAAACATTGAATCTTTAGTGGATTTTTGGAGTTTTCCAAAGGCACATACGACATCTGTAGAGTTTCCTAGATTTTGATTAGTGGTTCCAAGATTAGAAATAGACCAATACTGCATCAGATGTGACCTTCATGCTGGCCTAATGTGAGCACTCATGGAACCGTGTCCTGCTGCTTTATTCACTTAGCTGTACCACTCACCACTTTCAGCTCAAGTCCACCAATGTCAAAAAAGTGAGCAAGGAGAGACGAGGAATGAGGAAGTAAATGCAGGATGCAGTAATTTTATTTACACACGACCCCTTGGAAACAAATAGAACAAGTAGACATATAATAACATAAAAGCAATAACATGAGGAAAGAGCAAAGAGATTACTAGGCATAAGATAAAGTGCAAAGAGACCAAAGAACTAAACATAAGAGCCTAAATAGACGAGAGTACTGAGTTTATAATAACATGCACAAAAGGAACAATAGGGACTCGAAAAAAGAAAAACCTAAAGACAAGTGACAGCTCAAAGAGATTAGAAAATGTAAATGGAGGCTAATACACACAAGGAGTAAAGGACTAAAATAAAAAGCTAAGTATACAAGCTCTTAAGGAGGAAAAACAGTGTGAGAACAATATAACAAGAGATTTAAATGAATGAAGGACACACACTAGAAAACAATCAGACAAATTTAAAACCTCAATCCAAGACAAAACTTAAACACTAAAGGAAACATATATCAGGGGGAAACAGACCTTGAATACATACAAACAAAGATGAACTTGAACTAAAACAGCAAAGGCCTGAGGAAGCAGAGCATTATTGAATGGCATTCTGCAACTTCTTCAGAAGCAGCAATCATGACTCAAGTGTGCAAAATGTACTTCTTTAGAATCTGTTATTGTATAACATTCTGCAGCTTCCTAAGAGGCACAGAGTTACATTATCCTTCATTCAAGCTACACTAACAACACTAACAAATTCTGAAACAGAACTAAGTGTACAGTTCATTGCACATTTATTTCTTCGAAAGTCATTTCTGGTCATCAGAGCAGGCGAAATACAAGGGTCTAAGCAGAGCTTTACTGATTTATGGGGTGGTATTTGAACATTTCTGCACAGTTTCACATCCGTCCCTCCCTGTTGGCTGTTAACCAATTACATTCCTACTACCTCAAAGTCTGTGCTGCATCCTGAACCATTGTGTGTAGTAATTTTGCGCATGTACTAAACAACATGAAGAGATAGACATCACAAGGCGAACACATTGACACATGACAGACAAGCCAGCAATCCAGTCTGGTACCGTGATAGAATGCAAGAATCCATTGTGCAACAAGTCCATTTGTGAAATTTCCTCACTACTAAATATTTCACAATCAACTGTCAGTGGTATTATAACAAAGTGGAAGTTATTGGCAATGACAGCAACTCAGCCACAAAGTGGTAGGCCACGTAAAATTACAGAGCAGAGTCAGTGGATGCTGAGGTGTGTAGTGCACAGAGGTTGGCAAATATCTGCAGAGTCAAACGCTATAGACCTCCAAACTTCAGGCCTTTAGATTAGCTCAAGAACGCTATCTATGTAGAGAGCTTCATTGAATGGGTTTCCATGGCTGAGCAGCTGCATCCAAGCCTTACATCACCAAACGCAATGAAATTGTTGTATGCAGTGATGTAAACACTCCACCACTGGACTCTAGAACAATGGAAACATGTTCTTTGGAGTGATGAATCATGCTTCTCAGTCTGGCAATCCAATGGAAGAGTTTGGGTTTGGTGGTTGCCAGTAGGATGGTACTTGTCTGACTGCATTGTGCCAAGTGTAAAGTTTGGTGGAGGGGGGGTAATGATGTGGGGGTGTTTTTCGGGAGTCTGGCTCAGCTTCTTAATGCTTTAGCATACCAAGAGATTTTGAACAATTTCATGCTCCCAACTTTGTGGGAACAGCATGGAGATGGCCCCTTCCTGTTCCGACATGACTGCGCACCAGTGCACAAATCAAAGTTCATAAAGACATGGATGAGTGAGTTAGTGTGGAAGAACTTGACTGGCCTGCACAGAGTCCTGACCTCAACCTGATAGAACACCTTTTTTGATGGATTAGGAAGGCGACTGCGAGCTTAGCCTTCTTGTCCAACAAATGCACTTCTGGAAGAATGGTCAAAAATTGTCACTCAAGTTCATATGCATGTGAAGGCAGACTAATACTTTTGGCAATATAGTGTATGTTAAAATAAAATTCTGTGACAGTAGAGGGTGCCATTCAAAGCTTTTGGCATTGGAGTCACACATTCTGACAGTTGTCATCAGAATTTGTGTCCCCACTGAATTTCCACATAAACAAATGAAGTGCTTGTGTTTAAGTACATTTATGTAAAAAATTCTGGTGATGGAAAGGAAGATAGAGCGGAATTCTCTGGTGCACAAGATTTTGGGTGAATCCCTTTTCATCCGTAAGCCCTACCACTTACCCCTTCCCCTCTGTTAGTAAGTATACAGTTGTCTCAAAATTTCCAGTATCACCTTAAATGGTGAAGCAATTACCTTACTGCCTGTGGCTACTGCAACACTTAAGGTGGAAATGGAATTTCCAACCAAAATTTCATAGAATAAGCAGCTGAATTCAGCTTCCTATCATAGAGAGTTAAGAGTGGGTGATAATATATGATAGTGAAATGCTTTTGAAAACTTGATGCCCTAAATCTAACTATGTTAAAGTCCTGAAGCCCAGATGTTTCTGCAGATTGGCAGCAGATTGCTGAAGTGCTGCTCTTTTTTGTGTTCTGATGATATATCAGGCTCTTGAACAAGAGCCTATTTCACAGGGAAAATTTTAACCACTACCTCTTGTAACTCGGACAAGACAACAATCGAATACTAGGGGTAGGGGTAAAATTAAGAAGTGGGATTCACCCTTAGAGCTCAGACTAATCCAGATATAAAACCTGCTTGATGCATGTCCGGTGTTTGTGAGGCATTTGTAATCACTCAGCGAGCTCTCTAATCACGTCTTTCAGAGATTTACACATAGCTACTGAGTCAGTGCAGAGTCAACAACCATTTACCTCTGACTTGAGGATTTTTTCAGCAACCTACAACCTAATCTGTGACTGGAAAATCGGGGTTAAAATCATGTAGTGTGAATCTGGCTAATGACTAGGCAGGTCCTGCTGTGTCCTCTATTTGAATCTCGTTTATCTGCTACTTGCATTGGTCCTGAACATTTACTCTCTCAGAATAAACTGTCAGTGAAGTGGTACATATTCAGTACTTAATTGTACAATATTCTATGTTCATTGTAGATTATAAAATTGTGTTGGTTTCATATACCCCATTTAATCGTTTATTTTACACAGTTCCATAATGAAAGCTTCAACAAAAGTACATGTTATCAAGCTACAGAGTTCATATTGTATTAGGTATAATGTAAATATATTTAAACTATATGGGGGTGTGCATAAATAATACTACTCCAGTTTATATAAACTCGAGCATCCACAGAGTTTGGTATAGACCGGGGGTCCTGGAACCAATTCACCAAAGCAGGGTATGGATATGGAGGGCCAGCTATGGTCAGAAAAAAGTCAGAGAACACCTTTCATTAATTTAATTTCCAATTAATAGTCATTTACAATTATTATTAATTTGGGACTTATAGTTCACAAAACATTGGAAAGCTACAGCTTTAGAAAGGAAAGAAAGAAAGAAAGAAAGAAAGAAAGGAAATGACAGTACAGATATGAATTATAGACTAAAAAGTAACATGCATCAACATACATGTTATTAACCCAATACTTACACTGCACTCCCAAATCATTTAAGGTTTATGATTCTGATTTTTATATTTATTGCAATATTGTACAACAGGACTGGGCTGTGCTCAGAGCTTGAGGTTTAATTTTATTGTATACAGGTACTAAATGATCCCTGGAGTGTTTCTCTCAAGGCTGTATATTCAGTACATTTAGTTTTAAAACAACATTTTTTCACATTATATTTACTTCACATTTTAATTGCCATTGACTCCATGCACTCTGCCTTGAGTCCAGTTTTTTTCTTTCTTTAATTTTTGTATATATATGTTTTTTCTGGATTTTCTGGCATGGATTTTATATCACGCACACAGACAAACAAAAAAATATCTGTATATTTAGTAGTGCAGATGTTTAATTTTTTTTATTCTGAAACTTTATTATTTAAACACAGAAATTTTTTAAGTTCTAGCTGTCTAGAACTTTCCTCAGTGTGCTGTTTCCTTGCACTCTCTGGAACATCTTGCCTCTTGCTGCTCGTTTAGCATGGTTCAAAGATGTGTCTTTCTAATTTGCCATCAGTGGAGAAGATAATTATTGCTGTGCGTTGTTCTGATCTCCTCATCATATGGATCACTGCCTGTCTGTGGGTCAGGTGGGCTGGAAAAACATCATTACCATATCATTATTACCATATCATTAGCATATCATTATTATGTACGGGTCCTGGCTTGTTTATCCAAGTTCCTGAAAGAATTCCGGCATGGAGTTGGAGGGCTTTTGGTTTCACACTGTAAAGAAGAGAGAGAAAAAATGGGCATAAATGCATATTCCATTATCTCACTAGTAATTTTCTGACTCTTGCACTGTGTTTGCAGTTGATCTGGATAGTTTTAAAGTGGATGGTGTAATTTCATAGAGAGCTTCAAGCAGAAAAACACCACCCACAGGCTTCTTCACATCTAAAATAAAAGCCCAGCTGGGCGGCAGTTCAGTATCCTCCAGTGTACAGCCTTCTGTATAATTAACCATATCATACATACTGTACAACATGCTATACAATTAACTCGGATAGCATTTGGTGATTCCAGTCAAGACTCAGTTTAATGCAGTTGAAAAGTATTCATTCAGTGTGTTAGAGGAATGTTAGCATTTGGGAATGGAACTGTGCAGCCGTCCTGCTGGAAACTTGCGTTTTTGTAATATTTTCTGAGCAGTCTGGTTAGGGCCTACGTATCTGACATTTTTACTTTAATGATATTTGTAAAGGGGTGGCATGGTGGTGCAGCAGGTAGTGTCGCAGTCACACAGCTCCAGGGACCCGTGTCCACGAGGGTTTCCTCCCACAGTCCAAAAACACAGGTGGTAGGTGTATTGGTGACTCAAAAGTGTCCATAGGTGTGAATGTGTGAGTGAATGTGTGACTGTGCGTGTCGCCCTGTGAAGGACTGGTGCCCCCTCCAGGGTGTGTTCCGGCCCACCTGGCAACCCTGAATTGGATAAGTGGTTTCAGACAATGAATGAATGAATAAATGAATGAATGATATTTGTGTATACAGTGGCGATGCAGATTGTGTTAGCAACACCGTTTCAGGGTCCTGGGGTCTTTTGTTCAAACCTTGTCTAGATTCCCTCTTAGCTCCATTCAGATTGGATTCATTTTCAGGTGGATGTTTGTAATAAACACTTCATATGCCTCCTCTGTGATTCATCCCTCGCATCTGAATGGCATTGAATAACTACAGGACGGACAAATTTCAAGTTCCCAAAATATATGACATTGCCACATGATCTCGGGCATGGTTCTAAAATGATTAAGTTAAAGGGAATGTCTACAATTGTGGGGACTTGCTGTTCTCTCTGGTTTGTTGACATTTAGAAGACTTTTAAGGTGCAACAGGATGTTTGGGGGAAAAAGTGACTGTTATCTCATTTATTTTTCTGTAGCATTAGACAGTTTTACCACTCTTTAGTTCCTTATCACACCATTTTAGAACGTGTTGCTGTCATCAAATAAATTATTGCAAATATTTTTCAGAAAACAATTACAGTTTCTCAGAATCAGCATTTGAAATGTTGTGTTTTTACTATTTACAAATAAAAATAGGGTTTAAATGATTTGAACAGCATTGCATTCCTTTTTATTTAAATTTATCAAATTTGTGGTTACAGTTTTCTTTTTCTAAGGTGAATGTAAATACAATTTAAAAAACATACGCACACTCTCACGCACACTGTATGTGGCTGAAGTTGAACTTGTAAATTGTACATTTTTATTCACTGTTTGAATTACCACAGAAACTCATTAGTGATATGATTAGTTTAGTTTTGTAGAATATGGTCTATGTTTACTTTCATGCAGTTAGTGCTCTCCAAAATTTAGAATAAGTTCCACCTTCACAAACAGCAAATAAAAGTCAACATTACTCACCTGTGGAGCAGCAATAGAGCAATATCCCCATCTTCATTCATGCTTTTCAAAATTTGGAGTTCTTTCTGTTATCTAAAAAACTCTAAAGATGTCATTTTCCTGCTAAAAGAGAGAATGCCTAGCATACCAGACTGACACTAGACCAGGATTGAGCACAAAAACAGATGGGAGAGCTAGCAAATTGTGCAGAAACCTCCTCAGAATTCATTCATTCATTTATTTATTTATTAAAACCATGACCGCCACCTTTAAACCACCAATTATTATCAAAGCCAGGAAGTAGAAAATAGTTGATAAAAATGGGAATATCTGAGTATAAATGTAAGAATATATACCTGCAGCTGCCATTATAAATTAATCACTCAGCCTGTGTGATCTCCCTTTTCACATTTCACATTTTATTTGATTGTATTTTTTTTTCTTTTTCTAATGACACTCTCCTGGGTCAAGTCTGGAAATTTTTTAACAGCACCACCAAGTAACTGCTTCAGTAACCCTTCCATTTTCATATCATTTCACTGCTTAGATTACATATTTTCTGGGAGTATTTATGGTATAAATGCATAGTCAGAGGCTAAATATGGTGTACAGCAATGCCCAAACTCTTTTTCCAATGCGAGGCAATCTTCCTGTCAAAATGTAGAAATTTACATCTGGACATGATTAAACGATTAGATGACTTCTGAAAACAGTAGTTCACTGAAAACAGTAAGTAATCAGCCTGTAATTCAGAAGACATCAGGGAAAAATGCAGACATGGCCAATTGATGGAAATGAAATTACAGGGGACTCCCCTGTAAAAGAGAAAATTACTCCAGGACCCCATGGAAAGGTAATCCTGTCTGGATAGGGCTTTTGAGGAGTTTAGTGGGTTCTATCCTTGTTTGCGTAGGTTTACTCTGGATGCTTACATCTTCCAAAACATGCTTGTAGGTGAAGTGGTTTGTGAAAATACCCATAGCTGTGAGTGTGTGATTGATGTGTGTTGCCCTGCAATGTACTGGCACCATGGTCCATAGGCCTTGCACCTAACAATTCTGGGTAGGACCTGGACCCATGGCAAAACGGATATAGATTATATTCTAATAATGATATTTGTTATGTTTTTTCCCTTGTTAAGCCAATAAGGAATTTCATCCATTATCCATAACCGCTTATCCAACTTAGGGTCACGGGGGGTCCAGAGCCTACCTGGAATCATCAGGCACAAGGCGGGAATACACCCTGGAGGGGACGCCAGTCCTTCACAGGGCAACACAGACACACACACATTCACTCACACACTCACACCTACGGACACTGTCGAGTTGCCAATCCACCTGCAACGTGTGTTTTTGGACTGTGGGAGGAAACACCAACTCCTCACAGACAGTCACCCGGAGCGGGAATCGAACCCACAACCTCCAGGTTCCTGGAGCTGTGTGACTGCGACACTACCTGCTGCGCCACCGTGCCGCCCTCAATAAGGAATTTTTTTTTTTATTTTATGGAATCTAAGAAGACCCAGCTAAGACACATCTATTCCATTGGCTAGGACTTCAGGAGCTGAACTGAAGGCTGTTTGTAGTGGATTAAATACCCACATCATAAGGAAGAATGTAGTAGGTGAAACTAATTCTGTGTGCGGTAAAAAAAAACATTGCTCTAGACCTTCCAGAACTTCAAGATACATCACTATTATCGAAGTTACAATACTCCAGCCAAGTTTGAATCAGATGGTAGAAACTGAAAACAGCAAAGAAGATGAGGACTTTACTGAAGCACCAGAGTTAGCGTAGCACAAGGACACTATAAGAAATCTCACACTAGTTTAGATTCACCCAATTCAGTTAGACAAAAGATTTCATCATATTTATTTATTGTTTGTGTTAAAGTTTATATTATATTTTAAAAATAACCTACCAACACTGAACAGGGTACAGTATGAATTTTTTTATGGAAAAACCAAAACTTCCTTCTCTTTCTCTTGCTTCTTTGCTCTGTCACTTGCGTCTAATTTCAACTTACCCTCCCTCTTTCCTCTCTCATTTTTATTTTCCTACAGTTTCTCTTAACTCTCTCCTGCCTTTTCTCTCATTTTGCTTTCTTTTTCATTATTGCTCTCTCCCTTTCTCCAGTTTGCTCTCTCCCTCTTTCTCTCCCACTGTCCATTTTGCTTTCACTCCCTCCTGTCTAATTTTTGTTTTCTTTATCTATTTTGCTCTCTCTCTCTATTTCTTTCTAGCTCCCTCTCATTCATTTTCTCTCTTTTTCTTTCATTTTTGTTCTTTGCCTCCCTTTCTCTTTCCTCTCTCCCTACCTTTCTCTCTCATTTTTTCTCACCCTTCCTTTTGTTTTCCAAATGTTCTCCTTTTCTCCATTTAGCCCTCTCTCTTTCTCATTTTTGCTTTCTCTCTCCCTTCTGTCTCATTTTTGCTCTCTCTCACTCTTTATCTCTCTCACTCTCAACACACTCTCTCTCCATTCTGTCTCCTTTTTGCTCTCTCTCTCTTTCACTCTCTCTTTAACAGCAGGTCTGTCCTTCTCTCCATTCATTCCACATCTGTCTAGCCGGCTGCTGGCGACAGGAAATGCTTCACTCCGCTCCCCACTTTGCACCGATTGGCCGAATTTGACGAGACATTAATGTTCCCCATAGGCTGAGAGCTGAGCTGAGAGTTGTTGCTGTTGCTAGGTTCCAGTTGCTAGGATGAGTTGCTGTGGTGGTGGTGGTGGTGTGTGTGTGTGTGTGTGTGTTCTGGTGGGGTGGGGGAGGACTCGTCGATGGGAAACATGATGAATTATGGATGGATGATTTTTCAGCATTGAAAGAGAGCGCGAAAGAGAGAGAGAGTGAGAGATGGAGAGGTACCTGATCTGAGTTGCAGATGAGAAAGGGATGGAAAGAGGAGAGAGAAATGGAAAGATGGTGAAGGAAGGAAAATGGGATGGAGGAAGAGAAGGGGGTTGATGCCTGACCAGCTGCAGAATACTGATGTTGATTGTCATGCTAAGACACTAGTCAAAGGTCACTATCTGTTATTTGTTTAGGAGACGCACTGGGATTTGACCCCTCTACCCTCCTTGACCTCAAGTGGCCTCTGAGTTTAGCCAATGATGAATGGCAGGGGGGAGGAATGAGTAGAAGAGATGTCAGGAGAGAATGTGAGGATGAGAGGAAAAAGGAGGAGGGAGAGAATATGAAAGGAGGGGAGGAAGAGGTTTTGAAAATAATATGACTGCTAATAGGACTGGAAGTCAGAAATACGACGTGTTCGGTTTCAAATGCAATGCAAAATATGACACAATTATATGACGTTTTGGACATTCTCATTAAAACTATACACTCTCGATGTGACAAAACTGTTGAAATTTCGCACCTAAGTCATCTTTTTTCACCACAAAAAAAAGCAAAAGTAGATGCTGAGTATATGTATAATTTTGGAGAATAGAAAAATGAGGGTATCTCATACAAGAGCTGAAAATGTTTCATGAGGGCTTTTGATGAGGATGCTTTTGGATGTTTGTAACTCAATTTACATTGGTAAAAAAGAGCATCCATAAACTTTTGATATGTGGTAAGCACACATATTTGATCATGAGATGAGTGTTTCTGAGTCTTTTTTCAGTGTTTCTCCACAATTTATTTAATAAAATACGTGGTGTCTGGGCACAAAAACGAAACAACACAATGCCAGAGATCACAATGTGTCAGGATTCACGGAGCGGACTGACGGAGGCGGACGCATTTGCTAAAACACGGTATTTTAATTATAATGAAAGAAATAACAAAACAATGACAGGAAACAGTAGTTACAACACAACACGAAATGAAACTAAACTAACACTTAGACAGACTAGACTGGGGAGCGAAACGACGACGAGAGAAACTACGGAGACAGACAGATAACATGACTGACATGAGAAAGGATAAATGAGAATGTGAATGAAATGAACGACAAACAGGACGTGAAACAAGAGGGCTTAAATACTCACACAAACGAGACACACCTGGACAGATAACAAGGAGGACGGGTTAACAGATGACAGACGAGGAGGCGGGACAAAGGCGGAGACTAGAACATAAACAAAACATAGCCATGTGCAAATAAAGCACATGGCGGGGACAACAGACATGACAGGACGAAGGCGTGACAGATGCCCCCCCCAAGAACGCGCAACTCCTGGGCGCGTACTCCTAAACCCCCCAGGAGCTGGCACAGGAGAGGGCACGGAAAACAAGACAGGACAACAAACCAACGGGTGACAGGACTCAGGACAGGACGGGAACAGACACAGGAGCTGGGGACACGACAGGACCGAATATACTAGACGGGACATGGGACATGACAGGAGACTGACAAAGGGGGGCCACAAGAGACGAGAACGGACTGGACAGGACAGGAGTGGACACATGGGAATTGACGGGAGACTGGACTGGAGACAAGACAGGGGACTGAACGTGGGACGGATACGGAGACTGGACACATTTGGGGACAGAAGACTGGACATGAACAGGGGACTGGAATGGAGACGGGACTGATGACAGGACCGGGTGCTGGGACTGGACGGGAGCAGAGACTGGTGACAAGACACTGGACAGGATAGGAACATTAGACTGGACAGGGGTATGTGACTGGACAGAAGACAGGACAGGTGACATGACACTAGACGGATACGGAGACTGGACATGAGACAGGACAGAGGGTTGAAACGGGGACTGGACAGGACTAATAGGGGACTGGACATGAGACTGGACAGGGGTCTGAAACAGAGACTGGACAGGACTAACAGGGGACTGGACATGAGACTGGACAGGAGACGGGACAGGTGACTGAACGCGGGATGGATACCGTGACTTGACATGTTTGGGGACAGTGGACTGGACAGGAGACGAGACAGAGGGTTGAAACAAGGACTGGACAGGAGACGGGACATAGGGTTGAAATGGGGCCTGGACAGGACTAACAGGGGACTGGACATGTTTGGGGACCAAAGACTGGACATGGGCAGGAGACAGGACAGGGGGTTGAAACATAGACTGGACAGGGCTGACAGGGAACTGGACAGGACTCACAGGAAACTGGACTGGACTAGGTAGGGGAACAGGGACCAAGACATTCAGGGGGACAGACACAAACACAGTGACAGGGACCGGGACAGACACAAAGGCAGAAACGGGTACAGGGACAAGGACAGAGACGGGAACCAGGACAGGGACAGACAATGGAACCAAAGTAACAGGGGGGTGCCCAGGACTGGCTAATGTCTGTGTGGCAGTCTGAGGAACCAGCCTGGGCACAGTTCTGGGGATCGGCCCTGAAGTCCTTCGGGCCGACCTACGGACATGGACAGGGGAGGCCGTAGCCACAGTCACGGGGACAGGAGCGGCCGTAGCCACAGTCACGGGTACAGGAGAGGCCGTAGCCACAGTCACGGGGACAGGAGAGGCCGTAGCCACAGTCACGGGGACAGGAGAGGCCGTAGCCACAGTCACGGGGACAGGAGAGGCCGTAGCCACAGTCACGGGGACAGGAGAGGCCGTAGCCACAGTCACGGGGACAGGAGCGGCGGGAGCCGCCATAGTCACGGGGACAGGAGCGGCGGGAGCCGCCATAGTCACGGGGACAGGAGCGGCGGGAGCCGCCATAGTCACGGGGACAGGAGCGGCGGGTACCGCCATCACAGACACTGGAGCGGCGGGTGCCGCCATCACGGGGACTGGAGCGGCGGGTGCCGCCATCACGGGGACTGGAGCGGCGGGTGCCGCCATAGTCACGGGGACAGGAGCGGCGGGAGCCGCCATAGTCACGGGGACAGGAGCGGCGGGAGCCGCCATAGTCACGGGGACAGGAGCGGCGGGAGCCGCCATAGTCACGGGGACAGGAGCGGCGGGAGCCGCCATAGTCACGGGGACAGGAGCGGCGGGAGCCGCCATAGTCACGGGGACAGGAGCGGCGGGAGCCGCCATAGTCACGGGGACAGGAGCGGCGGGAGCCGCCATAGTCACGGGGACAGGAGCGGCGGGTGCCGCCGTCACGGACACTGGAGCGGCGGGTGCCGCCGTCACGGACACTGGAGCGGCGGGTGCCGCCATCACCGGGACAGGAGCGGCGGGTGCCGCCATCACCGGGACAGGAGCGGCGGGTGCCGCCATCACGGACACTGGAGCGGCGGGTGCCGCCATCACGGACACTGGAGCGGCGGGTGCCGCCATCACGGACACTGGAGCGGCGGGTGCCGCCATCACTGAGACAGGAGAACCTGCAACGTCCTCCTCGGAGGCAGGGGAACCTGCAGCGACGTCGTCCTCGGAGGCAGGGGAGCCTGCAGCGACGTCGTCCTCGGAGGCAGGGGAGCCTGCAGCGACGTCGTCCTCGGAGGCAGGGGAGCCTGCAGCGACGTCGTCCTCGGAGGCAGGGGAGCCTGCAGCGACGTCGTCCTCGGAGGCAGGGGAGCCTGCAGCGACGTCGTCCTCGGAGGCAGGGGAGCCTGCAGCGACGTCGTCCTCGGAGGCAGGGGAGCCTGCAGCGACGTCGTCCTCGGAGGCAGGGGAGCCTGCAGCGACGTCGTCCTCGGAGGCAGGGGAGCCTGCAGCGACGTCGTCCTCGGAGGCAGGGGAGCCTGCAGCGACGTCGTCCTCGGAGGCAGGGGAGCCTGCAACGACGTCGTCCTCGGAGGCAGGGGAGCCTGCAACGACGTCGTCCTCGGAGGCAGGGGAACCTGCAGCGACGTCCATGAAGACTGAAGAACGTGCGACGACGTCCACGGAGGCAGATGAATCTGCGACGTCGTCCACGAAGACTGGAGAGGCGCGTGTCGCGCTCACGAAGATAGGCGCGGCTGGAGGTGCCGCGCTCTCGAGGACAGGCGCAGCTGGAGGCGCCGCGTTAACTAAGACAGGCGCGGCAGGAGGCGCCGCGTTAACGAAGACAGGCGCGGCAGGAGGCGCCGCGTTAACGAAGATAGGCGCGGCAGGAGGAGCCGCGTTAACGAAGACAGGCGCGGCAGGAGGAGCCGCGTTAACGAAGACAGGCGCGGCAGGAGGAGCCGCGCTCTCGAGGACAGGAGTTCGTGCTGCTCGCCGGGCTCGCGCTGGAGCTGTAAAGGGTTTAGGGGGTTTCACAGGCGCACCCATCAGATCACCTCGAGGTGCGCCCCTGTTAGCCTCAGACCTCGGAGTTACGGAGGTGAGGCTAACAGCCCCTACCCTTAACGCCCCCCCAAAAATTTCCCCGGACCTGAGGGGGTAATCCTCCAGCGAGGGGGGAACTCCAGCACGCTTCTTCCGCCGGCTCCTACGACTCGCGCTGGAGCAATCACTCGACTCATGAATTGACTCATGAATCGATTCCTCCCGAAGGCGTTGAGCCACTGTGGCATGCATTTGTCGGAGCCGGCTATTCCACATCGCAGCCCTGTCGAACATAGAGTCTGTGCTAGCTGCGTCCTGGTGGTCGTTCATTCTGTCAGGATTCACGGAGCGGACTGACGGAGGCGGACGCATTTGCTAAAACACGGTATTTTAATTATAATGAAAGAAATAACAAAACAATGACAGGAAACAGTAGTTACAACACAACACGAAATGAAACTAAACTAACACTTAGACAGACTAGACTGGGGAGCGAAACGACGACGAGAGAAACTACGGAGACAGACAGATAACATGACTGACATGAGAAAGGATAAATGAGAATGTGAATGAAATGAACGACAAACAGGACGTGAAACAAGAGGGCTTAAATACTCACACAAACGAGACACACCTGGACAGATAACAAGGAGGACGGGTTAACAGATGACAGACGAGGAGGCGGGACAAAGGCGGAGACTAGAACATAAACAAAACATAGCCATGTGCAAATAAAGCACATGGCGGGGACAACAGACATGACAGGACGAAGGCGTGACACAATGATTGGCCAGTGAATTTTTGTTGCTGGAGATAGTTTGCAAAAATCAAACAAGCAGCTATTATTATTGCATTTCTGTCATATGAAAAATGTATCACCATTTGGTGTGCAAGATACCATACTGATTATTCATTTATTCATTCATTCTCTGTAACCGCTTATCCAATTCAGGGTCGCGGTGGGTCCAGAGCCTACCTGGATTCATTGGGCGCAAGGCGGGAATACACCCTGGAGGGAGCCCATGCTGATTATACTCAGTTATACTCATGCTCAAATCAATTTACTGGTGTTTTAATAATAATCACAGTTCACAGTAGTGCCACAGTCTCTGTATTTTCATGTACTATTTAATGATTATAGGGCAGCACCCTGGCACAAATTGTTGCTGGCACACAGTTCCAGGTGACTGTGGTGTGTTCTCCCTGTGTCTGCTTGGGTTTCCTCTGGGTGCTCCGGTTTCCTCCCACGCTCCAAAAACACATGTTGGTAGATGGATTGGCAACTCAAAAGTGTCCATATGTGTGAGTGTGTGAGTGACACCCTGTGAAGTACTGGTGCTCCCTCTCGAGGGTGTGTTCCCACCTTGCGCCCAGTGATTTCAGGTAGTCTCTGAGCCAACACTGACTCTGAATTTGATAAGCGGTTACAGACAATGAATGAATGAATGGATTTCATTTATCATTACATATTTATTTATTTTCTTTCTTTCATTTTTTCTCTTTCAAGAAGTTGGGATGGCATAGATTATTGCTAGAAAGCTGATATCTCACTGAGAATGTTTAACTGTTGCTATTGCCTTATTGCAATTGAAAGAGAGAATGTGATAATAAAGGAGAAATGACCCAGCGGATGAACTCTGACTCTGTATATACACTGTAGATGCAGTTGGCACCCCATAAAATTTGTGAAATTAGCTATTTTTAATTCAATTCAGATGATTCTGGCGAACTACTGTTCTCACAGAAAAAAAAACTCCCATTCAGAAGCTCTGTGTCTTTTAAGTTAAGATGGAACGGTATGTTTGAGTAAGAAGCCAAAACTTGGCTGAAGTTTAACTTGTCTGTAAATCTGTATTCATTGTTTAAATTACCACAGACACTTGTTTGCAACTCAAGCTGTTTAGTGTTTTTAGCACTTCTGTCTGTTTATTTTTTATGCAGTTAGAAGTCTGCCAAATTTCAGTCCCAGCTTAAGTAAAACATATGAAACAGCAAAAATTAGTCAGTGTTTTCCATGAAATAAAGCAACACCCTCATATCTTTTCTTGCTTTTCAACTTTGAGGTCTCTACAGTCCAAATGCCTTCAGATGCTGTTTCTCAACCGTGGTTAAGCCAGTGATGCACAGAAAGAGAATGCCTGAGACATTCCTCCTCACCATATATCAAGCCAGGGCTGCATACAAACACAGGAGCTTTTTCCAGAGCACAAACTGGAGAGCTAACAAATGGTGAGGAAACATTCTCTGAATTATATAAAAAGTGTTTTGTATTAAAATCGTGAACATTGCCTTTAAGGTGCACCCATTGCACATGTGATTGTGCATGTATAGCTTGTAATATTTCCTTAGAAATACATGAAATGGTATAGAGCACCTGCATGTTAAATTAAAATTGATGTTCACAGGTGGGTGTTAAAGGGGATGTTTCCTGACTCTAAACTCAGGAGAGCGGTAACTGCATGAAAATAATCACAGACACTGAAAGTGTGACAAAACAAAGCATTACAAATGAGTTTCTGTGGTAAATCAAAAACAAACAAAATAAACGCTTATAGACAAGTTAATTTCAGCTTTATACAGTCATTGTATCTCTTTAAAGATACCATTCCACCTTAAAAGACGCTGCACGTTAACAAACGGGAGAACAGTGTTTCCCCACAATCGTAGATGTTCCATTTAAGTTCGGCATGCAATGCCAAGTGTCAGCTAGAAGTGTAAATATTCCCACAGCATTGGTTTGTGCAGCAGTCCAGTGGTGTTCCCCAGAGTGATCTAACATCATTCTAAACCTCTGTAATTGGAGTGTGTCACAAGGATTCAGGGACAAGCGAGTAAACGCAAGGGGCTCTTTAATAAAAGGAAAGATAGGCAGCCAAGAAACACACAGGAGTAATTAACTACAACAAAGCATAAGAGACACAAAGCCAGAGACAATGTCCAAAGACAAATGTAAATAAACCAAGGCGCAATACAACAGAGAAAGCAAAAACAGATCTACAGAATTGAAAAGGAAACAAAATCAAAAACTCAAATAACCCAAACCAGGAAACCTAAAAGGTGACATACTACCAATGAAAGGAATGTCAAAATAACACTAGGGATGACAAAGTCAATAAAAAAGAGACCAGGGACCAAGTCACAGGAAAAAGGAGCAGATAGTAGACCAGAGAGAACAAAGTACAAACAAATCTGAAAGACCAACCAACAATGTAACATAAAATATAACAAGACATAGGGGTAACTGATGAAGAGAAGGCTAAAGGACACAAGAGAAATCCAACATAATACAACACAACTCAAACAATAAAACTGGCAGCTACAAACTAAGACTAAAACAAGTGCTGTGTCCGAAACCATGCCCTATTCACTATATAGTGCACCATTTGGTGTTCCGCCATTTTGTAGTAGTGTTCGAAAAACACAGTGGACAATTTTCAGTGCATTCAAACAATCCCACAATGCACCATAAAAGTTAGTATAGAACCCATGTACACGAGCTGATATTAGTGAATAGTGGATACCCATAATGCACCACACTCTTAGGTTAAAACCTGCATGAGGGAAATTGTTCACTACCCTACTGACTTCACTTCAGTATAATAGTGCACTGTATAGTGAGTAATATAGTGAAATAGTGAGCCATCTCGGACACGGGGCTTATGAAACTCCACAGAACAAGGAACACCCATGGAAGTCACCTATATATATATATATATATATATATATATATATATATATATATATATATATATATATATATATAAACAAACAAAACAAGAGAGACAACCAGAAACAGAACATTGACAAAAGTAGCAGAGTAGACTGGAATTTATGGTCTAGGATTAATTTTCCAATATTAGTTTGCTGACTTCCCGCTTCGGGTGACTGTCTGTGAGGAGTTGGTGTGTTCTCCCCGTGTCCGCGTGGGTTTCCTCCGGGTGCTCCGGTTTCCTCCCACAGTCCAAAAACACTTTTTTGCAGGTGGATTGGCGACTCGAAAGTGTCCGTAGGTGTGAGTGTGTGAGTGAGTGTGTGTGTGTCTGTGTTGCCCTGTGAAGGACTGGCGTCCCCTCCAGGGTGTATTCCCGCCTTGCGCCCGATGATTCCAGGTAGGCTCTGGACCCCCCGCGTCCCTAAATTGGATAAGCGGTTACAGATAATGGATGGATGGAGTTTGCTGACTTGATTAATATTCATTTAGTCAAATGCAATCAAATCCTCACAGCAAAGTCCAAAAGTCCAGTTTATTTTCAAGCTTTCCTGGATGAACAGAGGCTGTACCAGCAGCAAAGGTGGGAAAACTAAATGACATTCTGTAAATGTTAGATGAACAGGTGTACACACCTGCTTTTGGTCATATACTCTATTTGCATAATTATGTACCATGCCCATTACTGGTGAGTGTCTCTGGAAAAATGGATCAATTGCTTGTCAGGACTTCTGCTCTACTACTTTGCAGTTCACCTCTAGTGACTGAGCAATTTTAATCGGTATTATCACGGAGTCAAACAGCAAAACCCACCTTGTTCGACTGATATTTTCATTATAGACGGTTATTATGAAGTTCGCCAAGCGGAGTTCACATTGACATGGAAAATATCACACATACAGTATTGTACTTCACAGCACCTGTGTGGGCGTAGACAGGACAGCCATAACCCACATCACTCCCTCCCCGTAAGACAGCCTTGAAAAGGCCCTTTCGGGTGTTGAATAAAACATGTATATTTGCCAGAATGCAGATTCAGTTGTAGCGGTGTATTGTTCTGCTTGGTGCATTTTGTTTTTCCTTCTTTTATTCTGTTTCTTTTCTGTCCCCCTAACCCTCCTCCCCCCTGCATTCTCTATTCGCAAATCACAGCCTCATTAAAATGCATAATCAGGCCTCAGTACTGCAGCCTGAACGTGCAGGTCGTCCCTACAATAGCTTGCAGCATTTTTAATAACACCTTATTGAATTTTTGCACAATGGATCGGGGGTGGGCTTTTTCGCAGTGACGAGCATGATATTTCATTCTTTTATAAAAAGAAAAAAAAAGATTACTCCAAAAGTTGTTGTTTCATTTTTCTTTCTTTTTTTTTTTTTTCTTTTTGATCGACACAGCTGTTCGCTCCATACATGGCAAGAGCATAAAAGCGTCAAAACTATTCGTATGGCATACGGAAGACTACCCTTGTATCGCTCAAAGGGTTTAAAAGGTGTAATTACTGCAAACAGATGATAGACAATGTAAGCTCTGCTGTCTCTACATCGCACACACACTCTTAGAGCCATTGCGAACTGATAAAAAGAGTGAGCTTAGATGACTCCAAAAGGTAGGAAGGAGCTATTGTTCTGTTGGATCAATGGCCTGCAGTGAAGTGTTTGTCATCAACACCGACACCAGTCATTATGCTGAACTCAGAATAGGGCTACAATTAACGACTATTCTAGTAGTCGACCAATCTGTCAATTATTTATTGATTGACTGATAGATCGATTAGTCAGTGATCTCCCACTGTCCAGAAATACATGTTGGTAGGTGAAATGGCTACTCAAAATTGCCCAAGTGTGTGTTGCCCTGAAAAGGACTGGTGCCCCCTCCTGCTGTGACCCTGAATTAAGTAGTTACAGACAATAAATGAAAGAATTAGTCAGTGATTAATGTTCAAACTCTATATGCAGTAGGGGTCACCAGATTTAATGAAACACGTGCCACGGAAAATATTGCTGTGCCTTACTAAAATCATTGCAGTTAAAAGTTAATTTTATTTAGTTTAATTTAGTTATTCATTGAGGAACAGAACTACAGGACACATTACACAAGTTCACTACAGGAACTACATTTCCCATAATGCCCCAGCACCTGTTTTACAGAGACAATTTTACTTTATTTTTTTACACAGAGTCACAGACATACGCAAATATTTAAAGGAAGCCAGTTACATAATAGACAGGGTAATTTTTTCTCATAGTGATACATTTTGGTTAAAGCTGCTTAACACTACAATCTACCAAAAATGCACAGTCCGTCTTTGTAAGTTACGTGTGATTTTCGCCCGCGACCTCACCAGCGGGCCATTACAGCTATATAGTTACAATAAAAAGCAGTGAAGAACATTATTTTCCACTTGGGCAGCAGTGACAGCACTAAAACTGGAGAAGTATAAGTATAAGTGAGAGGATTCCAAACCAAGACAAACTCAGCAAGGGTACCAGGGATTGAATAAATTAATTCATTCATTATCTGTAAGCGCTTATCCAGTTCAAGGTCGCGGTGGGTCCAGAGCCTATGGACACAGGGAGAACACATCAACTCCTCACAGACAGTCACCCAGAGCAGGAATCAAACCCACAACCTCCAGGTCCCTGGAGCTGTGTGACTGCGACACTACCTGCTGCGCCACCGTGCCACCCCGGATTGAATAAATGCTCATCTTTATTTATTTTTATTACAATATTGACTAGGCCATAATGTTGACATGCTGAACTTGCATTGGTGACTCCAACCTCGTACATAGATAATACCAACCATTTTGTTTAGTGCACAAGTGTGTTTACCTGAGAAATATTCCCAAGCTATAAATCTCCTGATTGCCACGTCTGGGTGCAGGATTAGTGTAGTGGGATTAGTTCTAAACAATCGGAGTTGTGTATTGGACTGTGTGATAAGTACCTTTGTCGTTATCAAGAAATTAATTTAGTTTAGAGGACGCTTTTGCGCAAAAGGATGTAACGATGCATCGACTTCCGAGTCGACACATTTTTATAATCCACGTTATCGATAATATTGATTAATTATTGCAGCAGAAACTCTAAATCAATTCAACATCCATTAGTCACTACACTGAACTCATAATCTGGGGGGTGGGCAGGTGCATGTGCTGTAAACTGACCTTTCTATAAAGTGACTGGGTAGTGGAAGGTTATAGGATAGTTTATATAGTTATAGGATAATTTTCAATATAAAGCGCAGAAGTGCCGAATCCAAGTGAAAAAGGTTGGCAGCATCTGGCTCAAATTAAGCACAGACCATACTGGACTGAGAATTAAGCCAATATATGCAGAAGAGAACATCATATTGAGTCTTCATACTTAATTCAGAATAAAACAAGACTAGCTTTATTAAAATACACAGTAACAAAATTACACTGAATTACACATTACACCAAATTCAGAATTGACTCCAAGGGACAAGTTGCATTACTTGTCATACTGAGCTGAGAATTAAATCCAAAAACCGTCATAATACTGAACTCAGTCCATGTGTAATACTTTTGCACAAATTTAGTCTAAAGGCTTCATACTTTTTTATTACGCTGTAATTACTGATGCTTGAATATTTATAAATGATTCACAAAATTTGAGGGCATTTGGGAACATACTGATTATAGATGTTGCTGTGCCGTGAATAGCTCAAATGTGCATTTTCAACAGCTACATGTTTCCCTCCCCCAGATTAGGCTGCACCATTAGAAATGACCCTTAAAACTCTTACATTTCCCTCCTGGTCTCTGACCAGTCACTGTGTACCCAGAGATGTGTATCCGAGTCGGAATGTGTCCGGCCTGCTAATATCCCACGACACGCTTGTTAGCCACCCTCGTTATCAGCACTAATTATGCGTCCTGCAGCCCCACCCCCTGGAGCCGGAGCCAATCTCAGTATGCAAATGGTTAAGGTCCCCCTGGAGAGGAGCAGCTCGATTAGATGCGTGTTGATAAACTCACTTACGCTGAGTGACAGTTGGCAATATTGAGGTCGTGGAGGTCACCTCTGTCGACGACGCTGATGAAAAGGAGAGAGAGAGAGAGAGAGAGAGAGAGAGAGAGAGAGAGAGAGAGAGAGGGAGGGAGGAGTGAGCAAAATGCCAGAAGTGTCCCTCTAATGCATGATGGGACAGGAATGAAAGGGAGTGAAATGTCACTCTCTTTCTCATTTATGCATTCACTACCTGCCCCTGATCTACACAATCACACCATCTCTCATCTTCACCATTACTAACCAGAGAGAGAGAGACAGAGAGATGGAGAAAGAGACAGAGATTCAACCTCAGATTAATCACCCCCCGCCTTCCAACCATGATTTTTACGTGAAGGATAACCTCTCAAAAGCATTCTGACACCAGCATGACCACACATGCAAAAGCACATAAATCTCTATCTGAAATGGTTATTAGTTTTAGGAAAAACAGAAATAGAAATTAACCTCATTAGTTAATATAGTTACTATGAAAGTAGTTGAACTGAATTTTTTGAAGCAGATTTTTAAATAAATAAATACTCTCTCATGTCTCTCTATGAAAGACTGGCGCCCCCTCCAGGGTGTATTTCCGCCTTGCGCCCAATGATTCCAGGTAGGCTCTGGACCCACCTCGACCCTGAACTGGGTAAGTGGTTACAGAAAATGAATGAATGAATGAATGAATATTCTGTCATGCTCCATGGTGTTTTTCTGAAATAGATAAGATGAAAAAGCTAACATCTCTGATCAATACACACAAAAACAAGGAAAACAGTAAGCTTTCACAAAAACAACACAGTAATGGCACCAATAAATGTGTGCTATCCTTCACAAAAGAAAATATGTTCTTATATTTATTCAAGGTTGTTTTGCCAGAAAAACTAACTAGTTTACCTTGTCAGGCTTGAGCCAGCTACGTGCGAGGTTAACAATATTGCCTGCTGTGCTGAACAACCGCTCTGATGGTACACTTGTGGCAGAAGTGTACGGGTATTTTTGGGCCAACTTTGACATCATCGAGAAGTGGGTTTCATTTGTTTTACACCAAATAAACGGGCCTTCATCCCAGTGGATTACAGGCTCACTACAATAAGCAAAAAGCTCAGATGCTGCTTGATCCTCTGCATACCTCTAAGGTCTACTGGCTGCTGCTGATTTCTGCAGGAGGCTTTCCAAAGTTACTTTCTTTTTAGGTGGTCCAGACTGTGCATCTCCCTCCTGTACTTCTTCTTTTCATCTCGGTCAAAGAAGTGTCGTCTGTTTCATATCCACCACGGTATCGAGGGCTGAGAAATGTACACTTGCGCAGCAATTTTCTGGCATAATCATTTCCATCTTGCAAATGATCCCAGCTTTTATGATTTTGGTTAGCAGCATGTCATCGTCTGAGGCAACTAGTAATTCTTCACTGCACAACTTGAGCATGGGAATTACCATGGACATCGTTAAACCTGTTTTAGGGGGTTCTGTATCCCCCCCCAATTTGGACACTAAATGACGTGTTCCGTTTTGAAAAGAAACAGATATGGGATGCGTTTTGTTAAATATTTTTGAGGTCACACTTTAATGTTTTAGACAGAAACATGTAGCTCTCTCAGCTGGCGCAAAGGGCATATTCTCCAACGCTAAACAGAGAACATTTCATTGATTATCACCTTTATTCAGTCAATCAACAGACAGAGTTATCTGCCCTTCATTCAGTGTGCAGCCAGTGGAGTCACAGTCCCTCCTACAGCGGTTTGTTTTGTGGCAGCGCTGAGAGCAGCAGGTCAGAGCTGAAACACTGAGAACTACAGCTCTACTTTAGATAGAACTAATGTTATCTTAGCTCCTTGTGGCTTTGCTTTATCTGTACCTCATCAAAGAAATTTGCTGCTATGAGGGAATTATCCCAGACCCCCCTGCTTAAAGCTTAGCCCCCCTAATCTCTAGTGACGACCCTAGAAAGTACACATGAGCAGGACACACCATTTTCCGCAGAAAAAATATTAATGCATGCACTAACTGGTTTTAGTGCAGCATTGATAGCCTGTAGAACATCTGTGTCTTGCCATGTCAAGGAGATACCGCTTCGTCTTTCATCAGCCAGAATGTGATGGATAGCTTGCACATGTTCAAGGATCCGTTCAATCATTGCCTGCTTGGAGCTCCAACGTGTAGCACAGTCCTGTCAAATTTTTAATAAAATTATCTCATAGTATTCATTCATTATCTGTAACCGCTTATACAGTTCAGGGTCCAGTGGCTAGCTGGAGTCATTGGGCACAAGGCGGGAATACACCCTGGAGGGGGCGCCAGTCCTTCACAGTGCAAAACACACACTCACACATTCACTCACACCTCTGGACACTTTTTGAGTCACCAATCCACCTACCAACGTGTGATTTTGGAAACCCATGCAAACACACCAACTCCTCACGGACAGTCACCCAGAACGGGACTCAAACCCGCAACTTCCAGGACCCTGGAGCTGTGTGACTGGTAACTGACCTATCAGGTGTTGGTAGAGGAGAGGGTCCAGGGAGAGAGAGCTGCTGCAGAGGCTGGAGAAGACGCGTTTTATCTCCCTCTGAAAACAGAAACAGTTATTTCTGTGTTTTGGTGAAGTTTATCCTCCGTTTGTTTTTTGGAGGTGAAAACATACGTGAATTGGCCTTAAATTTCCTGTGAAGGGTTTTAATTTACTTGAATTTGAGTAACGGCTTTGGACGTTCAGCTCAACACTGGACACTTTGGCTGAATTAGCTAACTTACTGCTAGTAGAAGCCAGTTGTTCGTAACCTCGTGTATGCTCTGCAGAGGTTTTGTGACTCTCCTGGGAAGGCAGCACGGAGAAGGGACGGTTCCGACTGGGATTCTTTTCAAAAGCAGTCGTGTTGTGTGTGGACTGCCGGTCTGTGCGTTGCCTCAGTTCGGCGACTACATTGAGGACTACGATTAACAAAGCTAGCCCTGGGTATATGAGAGTACGGTGATTTTGCTGAAACTTTTTTTTCGAGGAGTGGATTGTTTTCATGTGCACAAACGATATGGGCCCCAACGATAAACTGTAACCAATCACTTTAAGAAAATACTATAATTGCTTAAGACTGCAGTACACTGGATAGATACTTACCCCGAGAGTTCCACTCTTTGTGTTTAATCTTTTTTTTTTTTCAACATTTCATGCTATATGTTAATTAAATTCTATTGTTTAGTTTAAACTGCGCGTTTTTCTGATGTTAATTATTTCATAGAGTTCTTTAAAAAAGGGGTACTTCTCCAGTAGCGCTAAAACACTATTCAATGGGACAAAACAGGAGTTGTATGTTACATTAATGGAGGCACCGCTATATTATAATTTTTAAGTTTGTGTGTGATGTACCCAGCCTAAAAGAGGTTTACATCTTACCCGGCGCTTTAGGAAGGGCTTACATACAGGGGTTGGACAATGAAACTGAAACACCTGGTTTTAGACCACAATAATTTATTAGTATGGTGTAGGGCCTCCTTTTGCAGCCAATACAGCGTCAATTCATCTTGGGAATGACATATACAAGTCCTGCACAGTGGTCAGAGGGATTTTAAACCATTTTTCTTGCAGGATAGTGGCCAGGTCACTACGTGATGCTGGTGGAGGAAAACGTTTCCTGACTCGCTCCTCCAAAACACCCCAAAGTGGCTCAATAATATTTAGATCTGGTGACTGTGCAGGCCATGGGAGATGTTCAACTTCACTTTCATGTTCATCAAACCAATCTTTCACCAGTCTTGCTGTGTGTATTGGTGCATTGTCGTCCTGATACATGGCACCGCCTTCTTGAACCATTGGATGCACATGGTCTTACTGGTGCAATGTGCAATTAATAAAGATTGGCCACCAGGCTGCTCCAATTTAGCCATGAAACCTCCCACACTGAAATGACAGGTGTTTCAGTTTCATTGTCCAACCCCTGTATATATATTGGCTTAGTTAAATTAATACAGTATGGAACAGGTTTGTAAATAACAAACTGTTACTGCTATCAGGCTGTGCTGAGGAAGGCCTAACTCCACTTGCTCATTTTTCATTTCTGTCTTTCTGTTTCAGCTGTGAGAGAAGGACACAGTAATGGTACGTCAAACTCCAAAAGCGCAATCTTTTTTGCTTTGCCGTTGATCTTGCAGTCTGCTGGAAACAACCAGGTTGAGATTATAGCCGAAACATTTTAACCACGGATGCTCCTGTGTCTGTGTGTCCTTCTGGTTCTCTCCTTTTAGTTAAAGCTGTCATAGTCAGATCTGCTGGAGTCATTAGCCACACTGTGGAAATGTTCACATTTTCTGCTTTATGTATACACCCAAACAGATCAAAACTAATTCCATTCCTTTACATTTTTCAGAGTAAATGACTGCCCATCTGTCCGTCTGGACGCTGATGGATGACTGACAGTCGAGCTCCTCCTGCACTCTTCAGACCAGTTGCCCACGCTCCAGCCATCACCTTGGCCTTGGAGCTGATCCTACACTGAAGTTTTCATGGACTCCTAACTATTATTACCACTTATTACTTGCCACTGTCGCCCTTGTCTTGCTCACCTGGGGATTTTTAAATTCTTTACATTTTTATATTTCATGTCAAATCTTTGTCTTACTAGAATTCTGTGAAGCTGCTTTGTGACAACATTATTTGTAAAAGTGCTATACAAATAAATTTGATTTGATATTTAAATACATTGGTACACCGAAATACCATCATACCACCCAAACCTAATTTACTGACAAGTTAAACTTCAGCCACATACCAACAACAGTCACTTGTCTCCTCAAACATACCATTCCACCTTAAAAGACACTGAGCTTCTGAACGTAAAAAAACAAGAGAGAACTGGGCTTCCCCAAAATTGTAGATGATGCCTTTAATGAGGTACTGTTTAGGAATTTAGGAACCATGACCCTGAACTGGATATGCAGTTACATCAGGGGACTTCAAACTACAGCCCATGCACCATATAGGGCCCACTGCTTTCATTTGACCATCCCATTTAACTATAGCAGCAAAGCATGTTGTCTGGCCAAGAGCATAGATTTTGGTAGAGACATGGTTATGGGTATGGACATGTCTCTATACCAATCCAGTGACTAATGAATTGTCCTTAGCAATCATTTTGGATGCAAAATTAATTAATGTATGAATGGTTAGGAATTAATCTACTGCACCTGAGCACACAATACAGTCTCTGATTATATCTAGTTTGAAATAAGAGAACAGATCTGTACAGTTGTATGTGCAATTACTATTAATTTTACATATCAGGAAGAAATATACCTGTAAAAATGGACTGTGCAAAATTATGGTACAATTTCCCCCATTTTGTTAAACTTCACATATAAATAGGAATCTTGCTTTAACCTATTTAGGACACTATATTGCTAAAGGTATTCACTTGTCTGCCTTCGCACGCATATGAATTTGTGTGACATCCCATTCTAATTCCATAGAGTTTAATATGGTGTCGGCCCACTCTTTGCAGCTATAACAGCTTCAACTCTTCTGTGAAGGCTTTCCAGAAGGTGTAGGACTGCGTTTATGGGAATTTTGGGCCATTCTTCCAGACGCACATTTCTGAGGTCAGACACTGATGTCGGTCGAGAAGGACTGGCTCGCAGCCTCTGTTCTAATTAATCCCAAAGCTGTTCTATCGGGTTGAGGTCTGGACTCTGTGCAGGCCAGTCAAATTCTTCCACACCAAGCTCACTCGTCCATGTCTTTACAGACCTTGCTTTGTGCACTGGTGCACAGTCATGTTGGAACACGAAGGGGCCATTTCCAAACTGTTCCCACAAAGTTGGGGGCATAATATTGTCCATAATTTCTTGGTGTGCAGAAGCATTAAGAGTTCCTTTCACTGAAACAAAGGGGCAGAACCAAACCCCTGAAAAAAAGGAAAAATAAAAATATTTAATAGTGAGGAAACTCACTGAGCTCCTGATAGTGACCCATTCTTTCACACCTGCTTGTAGAAGCAGTCTGCATCCTTAGGTTCCTGGCTTTATACACTTGTGGCCATGGAAGTGTTTGGAATCCCTAAATTCCATGATTTGGAAGGCTGAGTGAATACATTTGGCTTCATAGTGTATATTCTCTTTTTTTTCACATCAATACAACACTTGGGTATTTCGACCAGTGGTGTTTAGACGTTTGCCAACGATTGTGTTCAGATCCCTGCTGCTCACCTGGAGTGTTCAGAGATGGATGGAGAAAAGCAGGGTGAGAGTTGCTCTGGCTGGGGGCATGGTTTAAAAGCTTGTTTGTGTTTTAAAGCAGATCAAAGCTGGTGGTGGTCTTGGCCAGACATGAGAGACTGCTGCTACTGCTGTCTGCTGTGTGTATATGTGCTGTGTGTGTCTGTGTCTGCGTGTTCCAGATCTGCTGGAAATCACCCAAACCAAACAGTAAACACACCCACCACAACCCCTAACAGAGAAAAAGCCACAGACCCCCTGAGCGCTGGAGCTGATCTCAGAGCCTCAGAGATTCCAAAAACAACCCGTCCATCTCTGTTTAGAACAAATATAAGGAATAAAATAATTTTAAATATAAATAGTAAATAGAAAACATAGCAGTGCAATCAAAGAATTATTCTTTAGTGCAAGTTACATGAGAATCAATGTATGAATGAATGGACATGTGGTGGTTAAATAAAATGAGCTCAAATTAGCCATTTCAGTTCAATTAAAAAAGTCTAGTTTAGTTTAGTTCAGTTCAATTCCATTGATTTTGATTCCATTCACCTGAATTTAATTCCATTTATTTGCTTCAGTTAAAATCAGTTGAATTCAAGTTCTGACTAATTATCACTGTGTTATTTACCTGAAACCTGGTTCTCTAATTCTAGCCTCTCCCATATTTCCAGGCACGTTTTAAAAAGTGTAATCAGCCCAATATTGAAATTGTAGCCAATAATACAACAGAAAACGTAGCACTTTATTTATTTATTTATTTATTTATTTTTGTGATTGATCATATGTACTGAAACCTGTAAATACACATCTGTGTCTGCTGTGTGGACGAGTTTCACAATTTCGGCAGAGAACTGTTTCTGGGACTAATGTTCTTCGTTGCTACGATGGATATACGTTTTGGTTTTGGTTTTGAACATAAAAACATATGTAAAATATCAGCGACACACACAGACACACAGGAATAGGGGAGTAAACAGTGCATGCACATGCACATACACACACAGCAGGCTAACTGACAGAAAAATACTTTCCACCACATTGCAGGAGCCCTTTTTATATAAAGCATGTGAAACCAGATATCGATTTATGAACCATGGTTACACACATTCACATAAACACACTCTCCCCTCTAAAACCATTCAGAGTCATCAGTAAATCTTTAAAAACTGCAGAAATGTACAAATACTGAAGAAAAGGTTTGTCCTATGATAACATATGATAAAAATAATTTATTTTTTTAATACAATATAACTTTGCTTTAAATACCAAAAGATACAATTATCAATTGTTAATCTTGATTAATATTTATCGGATGCACCAAGGTGCTAATTATAGTTATTGTATCCCAAAAAATTTAATATTGGTGCATCTCTAATTAGTAGACTCAGGAAAGTAGAAAAGGAATGTTTGTTCTGGGGTGTAGATAATTTGATGTACAGATATGAATGTCAAGCACAAGGGCACATGAATAAATTACAGGTTTGTTTCAATTAATTTGAATATCATCAACAATTTATTTATTTCAGTAATTCAATTCAAAGTGTAACTCATATATAGAATCATTACCAACAGAATGATCCATTTGAAGCATTAATATATTTTAATGTTGATGATTATGGTTTACAGCCACTGAAAACCCAAAAGTCATTATCTCAGAAAATTAGAATAATCAACAAAAAAACACCTGTAAAGGTTTCCAAAGCCTTAAAAGTTGCGGACTTGACAGATTCACAGGTTCACAAGCAACAGGGAAAACACCAGCCTTGAAAATATCATCAAGAAAAGCCCATTCTGAAATTTGGGGGAGATTCACAAGGAGTGGACTGCTGCAGGAGTCAGTGCGTCAAGGGCCACTACACACAGAAGTATCCAGGACATGGTCAACAACTGTCCCAGTTCTTGTGTCAAGCCTCTCATGACCCAGAGACAACACCAGAGGTGTCTCACCTGGAAAAAGGAGAAAAAGGACAGGACTGTTGCTCAGTGTCCAAAATCTTGTTTTCAGATGAAAGTAAATGTTGCATTTCATTTCGAAATCAAGGTCCCAGAGTCTGGAGGAAGAGTGGAGAGGCACACAATCCAAGCTGCTTGAGTCTAGTGTGAAGTTTCCACAGTTAGTGATGGTTTGGGGAGCTGTGTCATCTGCTGGTGTTGATCCACTGTGTTAGATTAAGTCCAAAGTCAGTGCAGCTGTCTCCCAGGAAATTTTAGAGCACTACATGCTTCCCTCTGCTGACAAGCTTTATGGAGACAAGGGTTATATTTTCCAGCAGGACTTGGCACATGTCTACACTGACAAAAGTTCCAATACCTGGTTTAATAACCACAGTATCACTGTGCTTGACTGGCCAGCAAACTCACCTGACCTAAACCCCATAGAGAATCTATGGGTTATTGTCAAGAGGAAGATGAGAGACACCAGACCCAACAATGGAGACGAGCTGAAGGCCACTATCAAAGCTGGGCTTCCATAATTCAGTAGTGCCTCATGATGATTGCTTGCATGCCACGCTGCATTGATGGTCTAATTCTTGAAAAAGGAGCCCAACCATGTATTGAGTGCGTATACTGTACATACTTTCAGTAGGCCAACATTCCTGTATTAAAAATAATTTTTAAATTCATTCATTGCCTGTAACCGCTTATTCAGTTCAGGGTTGCAGTGGGTCCAGAGCCGGAATCCTTGGACGGAAGGCAGAAGAACACCCTGGCAGGGGCGCCAGTCCTTCACAGGGCAACACACACACACACAATTTTTTTGAGACACCAGTCCACTTATCAACATGTGTTTTTGGACAGTGGGAGGAAACTGGAGCACCCGGAGGAAACCCACGCGGACATGGGGAGAACACAGCAAACTCCTCACAGATAGTCACCGGGAGCAGGACTCGAACCCACAACTTCCAGGACCCTGCAGCTGTGTGGCTGTGACACTACATGCTGCACCACTGTGCCGCCCCGTTTTTTAAATTGGTCTTATAAAATATTCGAATTTTCTGAGATAAATACTTTTGGGCTTTCATTGGCTGTAAGCCATAATCATCAACATTAAAATAAGTAAACGCTTGAAATAGATCACTCTGTTTGTAATGAATCTATATAATATGAGTTTCACTTTTTGAATTGTATTACTGAAATATATACATTTTTGTTTATATTCTAATTTATTGGGATGCACCTGTATGTGGGAAGCTTGTCAGACGATAACTTGCACACAAAGTTTATCATAAACCTGAATAAACTAATGCATGCTGCATGTCTATGTGTGGAATAACCACCTTAGGCAATGTTTACACCAGTGGCGGATGCTGGTCTTTCAAGGAGGGGAAGCTCAATTTCGGCCTACATCATAAAATGTGTCGGTTTATTTATACGTAAATTCTACCCTCCATTCTTTTCCAAGAAAATGATCAGTGACCCTGTCGTACCAACAAGGCGTCTTTTCCCCGGACTTGACTAGTGTCCTCTCAATGGCCAGCAGAGCTAGGCTGCTTAAACGGCCTTGGCCCATGTGAAGTGTGTCCGCCTGTGAATGCTTTGTGACGGTGGAGGGGCTCAGCAGCACCCGCTGGACAGAAACTGTGATAGAAATCAGAAAGAGTGATAGAAGTCAGTCTCCAAACACAAGCAGCTACAAAAAACCCACCAGAAATAGAAGCTCGATTTGTCGCTAGTCGTTTTTAACAAAGAAAATGCTGCTAAGGGGACTAAGAAAGTCTCTGGTTCAACTCAGAATAGAATGAAAATGTAATGCTCCCACGGATCTTTACACCAAAGGATTGCTGATTCACTCATTTCACTGTCAATCAAAAAGGGATTCAACCTCAGACAGATCATCCAATCATCAGGCAGAAGCTGAGCATCCGGGCCAGCCGAGGCCTGCCCACTGCCCCATAGACCCCCAGAGACGCTGAGCGTCCGATGGGCGGGACAAAGGCCAACATTTATCCAATGACTCGTCTCGTTTCGCAGCACTTCGCTGCTTCGCTATTGAACTCTGTCCACACTGTTTGAAGAACAGTTGTGTAATGTGTCTTCCTGTGGCACAACACATCTCTTACATATTCTTTTACTTTTAACAGAATTCTTGGTTTTATATCATTTTCAATATTGCATTGAAGTGTTTTCTCAATTAATGTCCAGTATGTGTTATGAAAATACCTGATTTTAGGAATCTCCAGTGGTGTCAACCAATACTAACTGCTAACCTAGAATTATAGATTAAGAAATATGTCTTTTTTTGTAAACCCTTCATCCTGACAAGTGTGGCAATGGGTCCAGAGCCTTTGGGTGCAAGGCAGAAACACTAGTCCAATGGCATCACACACTCACACATTCACCCACACAAGGCCCTGGAGCTATGTGGCAGTTAAATACAACCATGCTAACAATTTATTTAATTTTTTAATCTCCTCACTCAGTAAATCCATGTCTATTCAGCACAAAATAGATACATAGAGACATCTTTTTACCCATTAAGTCAGAGAGATGCACTTTATGGCAAAATGTTTGCTGCTGCAACACCATACCTCACTGTGAAGGCCTTACTCTAAATGTTTGACATTTCTGTAAGTATTTGACTGCACTCAGCTACAAGGGCATTATTGAAGTTACATATTGATTTAGATCTGACTGAAAAGTGCCCATTTCAAATGTACTAGCTGAAGCTCAATCACTTCAGAGCATGCAGTTCCACTATTGCCCACCCTATAGGCATCATACTCCTCGGGCTCCTCATACTGTTTGGAATTTAGCATGGTGACAAAATTTTATATCACAATTATAATAGCCAAAATGGTCACAGTTACAAGTAGGGGTTGGTGGTAATACTGTATGTGGATGGTATCTCAAAATTACAACATCTGAGGTACTTTAAATATCTGTTTTGCGTCTGATTAATTTAAGTGCAAGGCCGGAGTTCATTCATGTGCATTAAAGAGAGCCACAGGGAGGGGGCCCTCTGGGAGGTCACTGACTGCAGATGTCAGTCTGAAAACGGGTGGGGAAAGAACATAAGCCCAGGAGTCCACCGCAGTTGTGAGTTTATCGCTGATTTTGGGTTAACCTTTTGGAGTCCGCGTTCCTGCTGGCGGGATAAATCATAACTTGCACCAAAACACTTACACAACTCAGTGAGTTTTTGTCCTAGAAACATAACAAACATGCCCCAAGAAACCCTAAAGAGCCTACTTTTCAAATATATGGAGGTTGGAATAAAATGTATTTTTACCTGTTTTTTACAGAACAATAAGTAACAAGAGGCACGTCTCTCTCTGAGACTTAGACTGCAACCCTTGATGGCCCACACATTCATATACATATGATAATATCATGATAATCCAGCTCTTGCTGGAGGATTACGATGTGTGAAAACATTCATTTTAGTCATGTGTGGAGCTGCAAGATGGCACAGTCACGCATTTAAGCTGCCTGAGGAGGAATGGCTTCATTTTGTAATGAGTAAGTGAACTATATTTTACTCATTTTTCTATAGCACGTTTGGTGCTGTTAGCTTCGACTAGTTCAGCAGTGTATTCTAGTGAAGGAATTTGTAAAGCTGACAATAAATGTTTTGTTCATTTGCAGAGGCACAGAGTTCAGCTAAAAGAGGGGGGAAATGGCTTGTAGTAAAATTTGGGGGCTCTCTGCTAAATAAATAAATATCATTCTTTACAAACAAATTATTCAGTTGACCTCACTGATGTGGTAGGGGCTAATGGGCCAATATTTTTCACAATGTGTTTTTTCAGCACCTTTGAAAATAGGTTTTTGGGAAGTCCATACTGACTGACTGACTGTCTCCTAAAGTTGAAACTCACATGCACAAGTAGGAACTGTTAAGGTGGCACCACTACAGCATCTGTTGTTAGTTCAGCCATAATTCACATTCCAGTTCATGAACTAAATTCGGAACCATCCGGCGGTGACCAAACATCCTCTTTTCCCCGGACTTTTAAAATTGTTAAAAATGTCTCATTTCTTGGTAAGCCCTAAGTCCTTCATTAAATTGTTCACTCTGATGAAATTTTTTAAAGGTGAGCAGAAGGCATGAGGGTTGAAGTGTTCAAGGGTTCAGAGGGTTGAGAGCTGAATTGGGACAAACTTGCACCACTTCAGTGCTGTAGGTCCACCATCCACTGCGGAGCAGCTCTGTGTTTTACTGGAGCCTCTAACAGAAATGTGTTAAACGTTGTTGAGGTAATATTTATCATAGTGTCTTCTTCATGTTTGGAGAATGTTTCTGTGGCACAGCCTTTTGTTTTCTACTATATATTTAACAAACAGAAAGTCATCTCGTCTGTCCCTATAACGACACAAATACACAGACACATCTCACCATTACTGATTTTCTGATGAAATAAATTTAATTACAATTAAATAAATTACATCTGCACAGCTATTTGTTTAACTTTACATGAAAACAGGCAAAATCTCCGGATTATTAAAGCCAGAACACCAGAGCGAGGTGTGACTCAAACTGGGCTGCGAATTTGTTACAGCACCATTTTATCAGTTGGACCCTTATAGAAATGTAAGTCAGTAATAATAATCTTGTTCACAGCGATGCCATGTTCCTTTATCGAGTATAGATGAGTTGGCTGATAAAATGTTAAGGTGCTTGGTTTTAGAAATGTTCAAAAACTTAAATATTAAAATGTTATCTTGTTTTCTGGTAAACAAGTTGCTTTAATGTCATCTCAACACAGTGCTTTAGTTGGTATGAACAGAAAAAAAAAAGGCTTTCCATGATCTTAAACACACTGTAAGCAAATGACAAGATAAACAATTTTTATAGTTTATTATTTGTTATTATTGCAAACAAAGACATTGATATGAAGCACCAAAGTTTCTCCAGACCTTCCAATGACAAAGGTATGTATTTTGGGCATTTCCTGTTTTTGAAATGCCAGAACCTTACACCTCTGTGACAATGGCTAATGGCGGTTCGGCAAAATTAGGCTTGCCTAATTTCTCTTTTAATTTTTCCAAACCTCAATGATCATTTACATTGAAACTGTAATATCAGGAATTTTACTGTGGTTTACCACGAAACCAGTAACCGTTACATGTCTAATGTGCACCTTTAGACATTGTATTCATAAGACATTTGCAAATCAGCAGGTAAATATCTACATGGACACTTTTCCCCTCTCTACCATCCCATTCAGTTTCAATAAGTTCACCACTGTTCCTGTTTTCAAGAAACCAAGAGATATTGGCTTCAGCAACCACACAGCACTGACATCAGATCATTACACAATGCTTTGAGCAGTTAGAGTTCTGCCCTGAGCTCTTTACAGTTCATAAACTGCCAGAACAGATCACCAGAGGATGCCTTTAGCACTTCTCTTCACTGTGCACTGCCACACCTGGACAAAAAGGAACATTTCAAAATGCTGTTTGTTAACTACAGCTCAGCTTTTAACACCATAGTGCTTTTTAAAGCATAACATTAAGCTCCAGGACATGGGACTGGATATTCCTTCTCATAATTGAATCTGGAAATTCCTGATGGGATGCCTGCAGGAGGTAAGAGTGGGCAATAACATATCTACCCTGACTGGGGTTCCCACTCCCTCAACAACCCAGAGTTTTCTTATTCTTTGAGATTTGGGACTGTGTTTTGTGGAAAAATTGCAATAGCAGATGGTTAATATTAAAAGCAGAAACAGACAAAAAAGCACAATAGCACCACCCATGTGGAGCCGTTCTAATGTGACAAGGTGGTGCAGTTCATAATATTGAGTTGAGTTGAATCTAGTTCCATTTGTTGCTTCATATCTAAAAAGCAAGTCTTTTAACATTAATAACCTTATAACCCCTATAACCCTAAATTTCATGTCTACAATGTAAATAGTCTACTAAACACTAAAACATTTGTACATTTGAAGACACTTGAGTTCATCATAATTTGTAGCTACTCTGTGTTCACTACATGAGCCCCCATCCACTGGTGGTGCTGTTTCACTGCATACACTTACAATCTGTTATTTACTCAAAGAAGTGATTTAATGACAGCCAAGTTTTCTGTTAAGGATAAACATCCAGAACTCTGCTTTCCTGCAGTTAAATCTTCAGGATACATTTAGATTGGGATTTATTAAAACCTAGATTTCTTCTCAATTATAGGGGATGTTTACGATTGTGGGGAAATGTTGTTCTCTCTGGCTTAAATGCAGAAGCTTCACATCTTTTTAAGGTAGAAGTATATGTTTGAGGGAAAAAAAATGACTGTTGTTTGTACATGGCTGAAGTTTAATTTATCTGTAAGTTTTTATTCACTGTTTGAATTACCACAGACACTCATTGGTAGTTTATTTTATAGCATGTTCAGCTATTAACTGCAAATGGTGAAGAAAAAAGTATTTTTAGATTAACATTGTGAACGTCACCTTTAAGTCAATGGCAAAGTCAGTGCCTGTGTCAGCTTAGTCAGTGATGGGGAGGGCCACCCTACCCACCTAGACAAAGAGAGAATGAGGCCAACTGGACTCCTCACCTTGGATATTATCTAAAATTTTGACCATAAGCACAAATCCATTAGATTTATTCATGAAATTTTAGAACTCTTAGAAAGTGGAAGTGAATGCCTGGTGGATGAAACATCTCTCTGAACCTCAGAAAGACTAAAAGAATGCTTGTGGTCAATAGAATACATCATGGACTGAAGTGGAGAGTTCCCAAGAGTCTACATAATTTGGTCTGAACTAATTACACCATTGCAAGACATCACTTGTTGTTCCTTTGAGAAGACAAATGTATGCTGTCTTAAATTTCAGCTATTCTTTTTGCAGGTGTTCTGTTAGGAGGCTCCTAACAGGCTGAATATTGCTGCCTTAATTGACAGCAAATATGTGCTGGAGTTAGCATCACTAATTAACAGATGTAAGCTCCCATGCATATAAGGTATCCACTAGGTAAAACCCTGAAGAAGATTAGGATTATAGTCAAAGAGTCCAGACCTATCATTTAACTGTTAACTTTTTCAGTGTCTGGCAAACAACGCTGAATCATTCAGTCCCAAGTTAACGAACCAGGCAAAGGTTTTTGGCCCGAGGCAATAAAACCAAGTAATGGCTGAGCTGTAGTCACCAACAACATATCTCATCATTAATTTTATAAGGCCATTATTCTATGTTTTCAATGATCTTTCATACTGTGAAACATACCATGGTCTCCACAATCCTTGAGAAGCAGGATCCTGGCATACGCTGTGCTCCATCAAAATGCAACATTGTTGTGTTCATGTGTACTTGTGATTTGGAAGTGTTGTTTAGTTTATAGTTTATTTTGTATAATGAGGTGTGGGGTTTATGGTTTGTTGTGTCTGAGTGGGTTTCCTCCGGGGTGCTCCGGTTTCCTCCCACAGTCCAAAAATACACGCTGGGAGGTGGATTGGCGACTCAAAAAGTGTCCGTGAGTGTGTGAGTAGTAAATGGTTAGGAAACATCCTCAGAAATGTTTAAAAATAATTTTTTATTAAAATTGTGGATGTTGCCTTTATGTTGAATAATACATCTGAAAATAAAGTCTATATTGCCCACATGTGAAACAGGAATAGAGCAACATCCTCAACACTTGTCATACTTTTAAATGTTCAGAGGTTTCTCCGCTGTCCAAAATGCCTCCAGATAATTTTAGATAGAGTTTTGGCTGAGCCAGTGACAAAGCTCCTGAGCCAGATTGGACCAACTCTCTTAGTTTGTTTCCTTTTTACCAAGCAACTGCCAAATATTTTCCAAGGTGTAGTCACCTTGCAAATGAGGAATTGTTTTCTGAAAATTATTTTAAAAAAAGTTATTTGATTTAAAGTTTTGAAAATTTAATTTCAATGTTTGAGCAATAAAAACATCTCGGTGTATTGGATTTTAACTGGCATTTTCCATATTTCAGTGGGCTACTGAAACAATATTAATAATGTGAATGTTGCAAAGTGCTCTTCTGGCTTTTTTATTAACCTTGTTACTGACTTTTCAGACGTTAAATGAAGCAAAGATAACCATAAATGTCTTCTAAAGTTAAACCCTAAATACTTTAAAGGGACACGTCATTCACTGTGAAATCAATTTACAACTGTGAAAGCATCACTCATTCCTACAAAGCTTCTGTAAGCCATTCCTTGTCCAGAATCACAAATCACATTCAAGCACACTCTTGTCTTGACTGCTAATGATGGCAGTCGTAACAGTCGGTCAACAAATACTTTCTGGCCTGAGCCATTACTGAGGTATGTTGTATTTAAAAGAGTTTAGAGGGGCTAAGGTCACATGTTTGTTAAATGATTTTTAAGGATTTTGGAGTAAAAACAAACCACTTTCTAAATACAGCGCTTGTCTTTGTCTTTGTTTTAACAGAGAAAGTCTCAGGACAGTTGTGTGCGAGCTCGGGGAACGGGGAGGTGATTATGAGCAGGAGCGCTGGATTGTGACTGAGTTTTAAGTGCTATTGAGAGGGCTCTCCTCTTAAAGACCTGAGCTACTGGGCTGGCAATTGTCGGGGGGACTGGGGTATAATATGGAGGATAATTGGGTTTCTCAGCGCCATTCTTTATGTGGCTCTGATTGAGCTGAGCTCTTGAGCGCACTAATCGTAAGTTTTTTCGACTCGGCCCCGTGAAAGAACTGTGAACCCGAGATTCACTTTCTTCCCATGCTTTTTTATGTAGTTCTCTTATCAGCTGCATATTAAGCAGGCAGTGCTCCACAAGCTTAACCAAACTGGACCTTTGTGGTGCAGATGCTATTGCTATCCAGAATCTAAATTCGGAACTACTTTAGTCCTTCAAGAATGTGCACGGCTAAATGGAAAACTGTAGGGGCCGTGAAACAAAGCCTTGTGGGACACCACATTGCAGGCTTTTATGACAGTAAACCTCTACAATTGCACTGACAAAATCCTAGTGGTGCTTTAACACCATATAAATATATGGAAGTAACAAACTAAATGGGTACACTTGGTGCATAGATTCCTTCTGAATTAAATGCCATTTTTAGGTAGTATGTTCCCATTTGCCACAGTAACAGCCTCTAATTTTCTTTGAAGGCTTTTCACTAGATGTTAAACATGTTAGGTTAGATTAGTTCTGGGTATAACCCATCCCAAATGAGGCTCCATCACATCAGAACACAGTACTGTGGAGCACTGGAACGATACGGTCATGTGCAGCTTCTCCAGAGCAGTACAGTTCATACAGGGGTTGGACAATGAAACTGAAACACCTGGTTTTAGACCACAATAATTTATTAGTATGGTGTAGGGCCTCCTTTTGCGGCCAATACAGCGTCAATTCATCTTGGGAATGACATATACAAGTCCTGCACAGTGGTCAGAGGGATTTTAAGCCATTCTTCTTGCAGGATAGTGGCCAGGTCACTGCGTGATGCTGGTGGAGGAAAACGTTTCCTGACTCGCTCCTCCAAAACACCCCAAAGTGGCTCAATAATATTTCGATCTGGTGACTGTGCAGGCCATGGGAGATGTTCAACTTCACTTTCATGTTCGTCAAACCAATCTTTCACCAGTTTTGCTGTGTGTATTGGTGCATTGTCATCCTGATACACTGCACCACCTTCAGGATACAATGTTTGAACCATTGGCTGCGGTCTTACTGGTGCAATGTGCAATTAATAAAGATTGGCCACCAGGCTGGTCCAATTTAGCCATGAAACCTCCCACACTAAAATGACAGGTGTTTCAGTTTTATTGTCCAACCCCTGTATTTTCCTATTGAGATTATAGATGGAATTGTTCAAAACAGAGTAACTTTTATATTCTGTAAAAATTTCATATTTAATTTGTTTTAAGAATCAGATCCCAATTTTTTATGCAGTGACAAATTGTGCTTTTGTCATTTAAAATTTCTAGATTATTAACATATCACATATTTTTTAGTTATTGCATTTTATATTAAAAAAAAAAATATGGACCACATATTTTCATTGTCCAAAACAAAGAAAGAAAAAAATGAAGATTAGACATTTATTTTTTTCCCTCATTGTTTCAGCAGAGCAGAAGCTTGGATTGGGACAACAGGCAGTAGAGCGATGCAATGTCATGAGAGGAAGCAGCAAGGACAGTCTCAGCAGATGAAAAATTACGAAAAGTATGATAGTGAAACTAAGTTAATTAAAACAAAATCAGCTTGCGTTAAACCAGTCATCGCTGAAGCAATAATTGATTGTGTTAGCTGTATCGAATGATGGCAGAAAATAGGAATCCTCCCAAATGGGAGAGGACAGAATATCACAGGCCTGTGTGATATGCTAGGTACTGCAGGAAGCAATTACCATTGATAATTTTTTTTCTAATAAACTTGTATCCTTCAGATGATAACCAATTAAACATGCGTAATTATGCTTCCCATATAGTTATTCATAAGTCGATTAGCATGTCTGCCTTACTTGAGATTAGCTGCATACTGATGAGGCACAGGTTAAGCGGGAGATCTGCTGTTACATATGCAAATGTCATGCAAATAAGCATGCAAAAATAGCAGGGAGGCTACGTCATTAATGGCATTGCTAATAGGTCATTTGCATGCTGTTTACTCTGATTGTGCTGAAGAAAGAAGTCCCCAAAAACATACAGCTCCACAAAGACAAGGACCGTAACAGCAACTGTGACACAGAGAGAAAAAAAATTACTGTCCTGCCAAATTGCAAATGAATTGCAAATGGAGACTTTAAAGTACATGGATTGATATGTATGTACTGTGTTATATTTCTGCATATATTTGCCTGAAAAGCAAGATCATATTTTCTTGCCATTCTAGATTAAACATTGACAATGACCACTGTTGAAAAAAATCTTGTGACCCCAATTCTCTCTCTCTCTCTCTCTCTCTCTCTCTCTCTCTCTCTCTCTCTCTCTCTCTCTCTCTCTCTCTCTCTCTCTCTTTCTTTCTCTCTCTTTTCCTTCCTCCACCCCACCCAACCTCAGCTCTTGGCATTTTGTCACAAAACAATACAACTACACTAGCTATGCATTCTAAAGAGTATTGGCTATTTTAATATTGAAATGTGTGTGAGGTGTTTTGTGTGTTCTCCCTGTGTCTGTGTGGTTAGGGTTAGAGTTGAGTAAAATTACAGATACTCAGAGTAAAATATTACTCCAGTCCTCATTGTAGATCTCTACTCGAGTAAAAGCACAAAAGTATTTACCTTCAAATGTACTTAAGTCTCAAAAGTAAAAGTACCATGACGTATTATGGCTCTAATGTCCTATTATCATCATTTTTGCACTCCTGGGGCTCCCAGTAGTTCAATTAACTTTTACAGCACTGTACAGAAGTTACAGGGAGGGCACAGGTGGTCTCCTACCCACCTCTAAAAGTTACATAGTGCCGATTCTTCAGTGCTGAGCTGAGAGTAGCAATGTCAGAGGTTCTGTTCTGCCTATTACAGGTCAGTGAAGCATCACAATGATTTTGAAGCTGTAATTTTAAAGTAAAAATATTATGTAGTGTTTCTTTAAGCTCTCTGTTTTGTCTACATAGTTGCAGAGTATTGTTTGAGCTATTTCTGCAATTCTGAAACACCTGTTTCTTAAACAGGCTTTTCTCGTTTTTACCTTTTGGACTTCCTGCACATTTGAATGGAAGTTGTTGGTAGTTTTAATCTGATGTTCACGTCTTTTAGCTCAGATGGCCTAACCAATGAGAGCTCACTCGGTTGTATTTACCTTGTTTACATTCCCAAAGGAAAATTTTACTGCTCAAATATGTCTCTGTAATGGCTCAGGAGACATAGTGGTCAGTCTCTTAAAGTTCCTTAGGAGAAAAAAAATGAGCCATAAATGAGAGATAAAGGAGAGTGTAGGGTTTATTTCATCGGCTAAATCTGAGCACAGTTTGTGACTTTATCGAGATCTCTGCTAAAACACCAGAGATACCCATGAGATCACAGAGGTCTGTGAGACCTCCTCAGGAGACACATTTGAGCTGCAGGAGACTTATGCTATAGTCTGCTTTGTTTTTCCATCTGATCTTGTTTTTGTCTAAGAGAAACTACTGAGACATTAAGGAGATCTACTTTTTTATTTTTCTTTCCTCTTTTTTCTATATATTTATTTGAAATGTTTTGTTTGCAAGCACAAATTAGTTCTGCTAGATAGCTGACATCTGCTATTGGTTAGCAGTGGCTCGTAGACAGAAGCAAAGAAGGTCTGATTCAAATAAACACATAAATAAATAAATTACTGTTTTCAAAACGGTCTTATTCTGTTTTGTTATTATTCTACACTCAAAATGTAAAATACTCCTCCTCCTACAGTTTTTGAGCTAGAGCTATGAACCTTCACCTATGCCAACTTAGGCTGCTCATGATTTTTGGAAAAATCTGACTTGCGGATTTCGCAATACAAACTTCCAAAGTGGGAATTTTCCCCATAGGAATACATTGGCCAAAATGTCAACCTTTTCTAACTCCGTCAATTTTCAAGCTACATCCATGAGATTTCACATGGTGAGATCTGAACACACTGGGACACGTCACGTCACGTTTCAGACCAATCACACTTTTCCCTCTTGTTTTATCTCTTCTTAAATATCCTTCCATTCATTTGAATGTGGAAGGCTAGAGTGGGAGATAATCAACTCTAACTCAGCTGTCTTTCTGAATAGGCCTTTTTCTGCTAAACATTTTCTTCTAAAATCCTCATACTTTCACTTAGAAACTTAATTTGAACTTTAAATGGTAGGAAAATTTCCCCTTTCTAACACCTATAAATGAAATCACTTCATGGTAGTTTTTGAGTTATTTTTTTATGTGGAATTTTTTAAAGGTGGCCTGCAAAATATAATGGGAGACTTTTTAATGTGGCATCTTTTTTAATGTGTCTGTTTCTACGAAGTGGCCATTTACCTAAAGAGGAAGTCTAAATAAAATGGCAGATTTTTTAAAAGTAGTGTTTAAGATATTTTGTCAGGTTTTTTAAGGGTTTAAGGGTTATTTGAAGTGGACATTTATTTAATGTTGAAATCTAAATAAGCAGATTTTTTGGTTGGAAATTTTTTTTAAATGTGCTGGGTTTTTTAATATATTGGCAGTCTTTTTATAGTTTTAAGGTTCATTTCAAAAGGTCATTTATTTGATGTAGATTTTTTGTTAAGTTGGCAGTCAAAATATATTGGGAGTCTTGTTAAACTGGCGGTATTTTAAAGGTAGTATTGTATTCGTTGTTCTACAAAATTAACCTCATAGCAATTAAGCAGTATATAAGTTAGCAATACATGACATTCCTCCTCTAGTTTCTATTTCCCGCTTTAGTTCTTCTTCTTCTTTTTATTATTATTATTAATATTATTATTATTATTATTATTATTAGGATCATTTAGTTGTCTTTTTAAAAACTATTTTTTGGGGTTTTTTTGGTTTCTTTTTTTTTGCTCCTGGGGCTCCCCCTGTACTGAAATCAATAGAGGTGGGGATGGGGAGGGTTGGATTCATGCCCTCCTCCAAAAGTTACATAGTGCAGTTTCTGTAGGGCTTAGTCCAGAGTGGCAACGACAGAGTAAACCTCCCTCCTTTTAAAATTTTCCATATAAACATCTACTTTGATTCTCCTTGTCTTCTTAGGGCAGAGGATTGTGTTTCATATATTTTGCCTTAAGACACAATGCAAATCATTCTTCCTCAACACAGTACATAACTAGACTCACAGGTTGTGAGGTGCTAGTCCCATTCCAGTCATAATTTGTAGGTGATGATATCTTCTCAAGGAACAGCCATGCCTCAGGAAACTAGACCTTTCATTTGGTGAAATAGCTCTTTGTTTAAAATAAATAAAGAATATAAATTGAAGAATAAAAAAAGATCCTCAATAAAGACAAGATGGGGCCAAATTTTCCTGATTTCTCCCGTCATGCTTGGTTAGTGCGACCAATCAGACAAACTCTCCTCATCGCCACACTGATATTGCACTGGTTCCAGTCATCACAGCGGAGATCCTGATGTCTGAGACATGTTGAGGCAGGCTTCTATCTGGATGCAGGCTGTGGCAACTTACCACTCACTGACATGATATAAGGAAAAATATACAACTCCAATTCTGCTGCAAAGTGGCAATTTGGTTTGGGATTCGAGTGAAATCTCATAGCTGGAGAAGATAATGATGTCCACAAGAAATTGTGGGACTTTGACTATTCAATGAAACAAAACAACATCCAGAGACATGAGGTGATTCCCTAATCAAAAATGTTTAGAAATTGAAGGCAGCTGCTAGTGACTAGCGCCTGTCTCAACTCATTTAATCAGAGGGAGAAATCTGGAATGTGGACATGTCTTCAATGTGTCTCCAAGGACACACACACATATATATATATATATATATATATATATATATATATATATATATATATATATATATATATATATATATGGAAGTATACTATAACAGAATTTTGGGAGTTGGGCCACGCCCACGCTCTTCCCCCCAGACATTTTTAAACCTTTCAACCTCATGTAATTTCTGTGACAATCAAGTCGCTCCCACCTCCTCCCTCTTTTAAATTTAAACTCCTACGTTGGGGGGTTCTACACATGCTCAAAACCGCTCCGAACTCCATCCCAAATTCGCCCCACCCCCATTCCAAACTATAGGGTGTGGCCAGCAAAAAAAAAAAATAATTATATATATATATATATATATATATATGGAAAAACCCTGTTCATATTTACTATACTAGTCTGTTTCATTTATAATGTGATGTTTGTTGTTTGTTAGTGTGTGTTGTGTCTACAAGAGTGGATCAGACACAGACTGAACACAGACTGGACTGAAAATACTCCACTAACCAAACATTTCCATTCCGTGTAAATGTTATCGTTAATCTTGTATAGAATTATCTATTGTGATTCTAAAAGTCAGTCAGGTTTATAGTCATTTCTTGTCACCACAGATTGTTGAGGGAAAAAACGAATTTAGTTTCTCCCAGACAGTGTTTAAAGGCAACATCTACGATTGTGGGGAAACGATGTTCTCTCGTTTGTTTATGTTCAGAAATATCCCCTCTTTTAAGATGGAACGGTATGTTTGAGTAACCAAAGGCTGTTGTTTTTATGTGGATGAAGTAAGTTTGTATTAACAGAATTACTACAGAACTCATTTGTAACTTGAGTTGCTTAGTTGTGTAGCACTTTTGGCCTTTCGGTTTACTTTCATGCAGTTATCGGTCTCCTGAATTGGTCATCAGTTCCACCTTAAGTAATCTGAAACAGCAAACACAAATCAATATTACCCATCTGTGAAGCAGGAATACAGAAATATGTCTGTTCATGCTTTTCAGTGTATGGAGTTCTCTCCATTGTCTGAAGAACTCCAGAGAGTGAACAGAGAAAGCCTAGTATGCCAGACTGAGACACTTTATTTGACCTATTCACATACACTGGGATTTCGTAAACACATTAGACCAGCAACAGACTGGAGATCTAGCAGAAGTTGAAGAAAAAAAAAAAGTGTTTTAAGTTAAAATTGTGAATGTCACCTTTAAGCCTCTACTGCGTCAAAGGTGCAAAACAGCTATTAATACTTTTGATTTTCCTTGATTAAAATCCTGGTCGTCATGTCACCTCTTCAGAATCCTCCACCTGACTGTCCCTGAGTTATTTGCTCTAAGACCTCTCCTTGAGAGTGATTTTTTTTAAGTAGACTTGAGACAGTCTTGAAGGAATGAATAAAGAACACAAAAACATATTTGATATTTCCACACACCATTTTCATCATTTTGAACTTTATTATTTTATTTTTTATACTATCCACACAAAAATATTATGTACAATTTGGCAAACACAGATATTGTTTTTCAGTTCTTTTCTGTACGATCTGCATGTAAGTCCGTCAAGTCGTATTACAATATCTGTATATAATATAATAATTGAAGGTCTAACACAAGACAGTTATAATAATATCTTAAGTTTTTCTATCATCACAATGATATTGCTCATCAACTTTTCATTAGATGTAATCACATCATCGCAGCAGTCTGTATGATACAGCACAGAAAAGAACAAATCTACCTTACACAGATACGGATAGACTTTCATAGAAATACTGTAAATATGAGCTGGAAAATACATTCTGATTTCATACACAGAGTTTCTTGAGAAACAGTAAATTATAAAAGATGAACCAGTTCTATTTCAGGATCTATATTTCAGTTCTATTATATTTCAGGACTCATAAAGCTGTAAATATATGGGGATAAGTTCATTTTGTCTTATGTGTCCAAAAAAGTGGATCATGAACTCTACTGCCCATTAGTTCGCAGGCGAAGGCCAGTCCCTCACATCAATCTGCTTGTATTTCCTCTAGTAAAGAGCTGACCACATCAAAAACAACAATCAACACCTGGAAAAGTATTTAAATTGGATTCTAGATCATTGGATTTTGACTTATTTAATTGATTGAATTTGGTAAATACACTTGGTAAATGTTAGGGGGGGAAAAACTGTTGACTCCTCTTCTAAAGAGTGATTGATTTTAATAGATTAAAGGTGCTCCCATTGGTGGCACAGGAACCTAAGTGCGCTTCTGTGTCTCTCCAATCACAGCACTGTCCTGCTATTACGTGAGCACACAATGAGCACAGAAAAATAAGTGCACCTGACTATAACCAGTTGTTGTGAACAGGGCTATTTATACATTCTTTCCCACTCTCATTGCTCCCTAACAGCTCAACTCTAAATTTCCCACAAAGAAATCCAACAGTGACCTAGTTGAGTCACAAAATCTGACCTGTTTCTTTTATGCTGACTGAATGACCACTAAGTGGTCTAAATGAATGGGTTAAATAATGTCTGATATAAATGCTTATCATATTTATTTGCATGTATTATCTTTTTAAAAACTGGTTCAATTCTTATAAACGTCACTGTGTTTCACAGAAACTTTGTGGACTACAGTCGAGTGCTTCCAACCTCTACATATACAACAATCAAACAAAATCTTTGTTTCTAAACTCATTTTCCATTTTATCAGCTCCATTGACCATACAGGAGCACTTTGTAGATCTGCATACTTTGCCCCATTTCTTCTTGATCAGGTGTTTGATGATCAGGTCTCCAAAGGACACCACAGAGCAGGTATGATTTGGTTGGGGGAGCATTCCCAGCACTGGAGTGACATTGGCGAGGTGGTGGTGTTTTAGTGTGTGTTTTGCTGGTACAAGTGGATCAGACACAGAACTGCTGCTCAAGATTTTGCAACTTTTGGTGTCCAAGCTGGCCTAAGAATAGCCCACGACCAAAAATATCCAGCCAACACCATCCTGTGTCCATTGATCAAGGACTAGAAGACGACTAACACAAACTGTGCTACTTTTTGACTTTACATCTACATGGAAAACCAATGAGGTAGGTGTGTCTAATAGAGTGGACAGTGAGTGGACACAGTGTTTAAAACTCCAGCAGTAGTGCTGTGTCTGAATCACTAGTGCCAGCACAACACAAATAAACACACCACCAAAATGTCAATGCCACTGCAGCACTGAGAATGATCCACCACCCAAATCATAACCTGCTCTATGGTAGTCCTGCCCACTGAATACCATGGTGAATGGGGGGGGGGGGGGGGGGGCAAATAACGTGGAATACAGTCTTTAATCGCAGAACTACACAGTGCAAATACAGAGCTGATACAATAACAATGAGTGTAGACAGGTCATTTTATTGTTAGGTCTGATCAGTGTAGATCAGATATCATACACACAGCTATTGTATATAATATATGTATATATTGCCACCCACGCTGCATTGTCAAGTAAGTTTTTAAACAAAATTAAACAATTCTAAACAGTCGTTTAAATGTATATAATCAATATCATATACACAATCTGAAATGAGATGTCATATTTAGTACATTGTATTATGAATGTATATTCAAAAAAATATTCAGAGCTTATAATCCCAGCACTACCACCATGTTCTGTTATGACTTCTATCAGTTTAAATTATAGTTCAAAGATAGCAACAAGTCACTGACTCACAGAAAAATGGCACTGGAAAAGATAGATATGGGGCGAGAGAGAGAGTGTGTGTGTGCATGTGTTAAAGTCTTCATTGTGGCAGTGCCTTCAGAATGGCATTCACCTCCTCTGCCACAGCAGTCAATGCGAACTCAAACTGTTCCTAAAGAGAGGAGAACACAGAGAGGCAGGGTAAGGATTGTTAGACAACACCACGGTTCTGCTGTAATTGTTAGATCATTTCTCCCACGTCAATTGTTTTGAGTTCTCTCTTCTAGGACTGTGTCACTTAACCAGTTCAGGGTCGCGGTGGGTCCAGAGCCTACCCGTAATCACTGGGCACAAGGCAGGAACACACCCTGGAGGGGATGGCAATCCTTCGCACACTTAGGGACACATTTCAGTCACCAATCCACCTACCAACGTGTGTTTTAGGACCGTGGGAGGAAACAGGAGCACCTGGAGGAAACCCACGCGGACACAGGGAGAACACACCAAGGTCCCTTGAGCTGTGTGACTGCGACACTACCTGTTGCACCACCATGTGAAAATACCCTGAAATATCATGTTATTATTTTAGGGCCATATCCCCCAACCCTGCTCTCTTCTTCAATCCCAATCACACTTGGTTTTGCCTCACGTTTACTGCATCTGGTGGAAACAAAAAGAAAATGGTGGTTGCCTTGCATGTGCCTCAAGCTCTAGCTCAGAGTTTGACTCGTGGAACTATCAAGGAGAGTGTGTCTGTGGCCGTGAACTTACTCATGGGGAATTAGCAGTGGCTGGCGGGACCTTGGACCAGTTTTGGCTATGCCACTTCGAGTGGGCTTTAATTTATTAAGCAAGAATAAATTTATGGTACCTTAATTTATAGTAAAAAAATAAATAGTAAAATATATAGTAAAAAAACAGCAGTTGGCTAAATTAACCAGATAATTAATAATAAATATGCTGGCTACTGCTGAGTTCTGGAGCTCATTGGAAGGTTGTATATACCAGGTGGTTACGTAGTAAATAGATATCATTGCATTCTGGAGCTTGGTTGAAGATCCGCCCACTCACTGTACACAACATGTCCCCAAGTGCTTTATCATTAAATACCAACTAAATGCTTTTTGAGTAATAACAAATCTGATCATAGTATTTGACTTTGATCTACAGAAAACACACATAATGAGAACATGCCTATTTGCCATTTTCTCCAGGGAAAGAGGTAAAAGGTTGCAATATACATTACATCTTATAAACTCATGTATCATCTAGGCTCCCGAGTTCATCACTGGTAAATAAGACTTTTTCCGCCATTCGGATGTTATTTACAAGTAGCAAAAAATTGGCATTTCCCAGTTTCCGACATCAATCGAATGCAGCATTAGTCCGTTTCATACTACACATACAAACCAGCAAACTTTAATCAATAATTATTAATAAAGAAGTATATTTTATAACCAAATGTAAAGACTAAAGCCTCAGCTCCAGTGGGTGAACATGCTGCTGCCGTGGTCAGTGCTGATATTTGTGACTGTAAACATGCACTATGTTGCATATTATGAAAATAACATGAATAGTAATTATATTAGACAAAACTGTTCACAAGTCCCAAATCTGAAGTCAAGGCTTAAGTGCGACTTGAGTTCGAATCTCAAGCTTGAGTCCCCATCTGTGCCATAAATTAGGTCTAAAAAGTAAAAATAATTATCAACAGAGAGATCAAATGTGCCACTAACCAATCACAGCACCCTCTTCTCACAGCCACCAATCATAGAGCAGCCATCCTTGAAATGTGCACTTAGATTATTTTGTTTAAGGTTGAGCAAACGGGGTGCTCTTTCAAGTGATCAACAGGTCTGAGATCAGAATTGGGACACGCTTCGCCTCGTCCCTCTCTTTACATCACTACAATTTAAACACCATTCACTCTGTGTTTAGCCGAGCTCCACTCAGTATTAGAGTGTTGTTCTGGATGCTCAGAAAAAACTGTGTTGAAAGCTGATGAGATCATTTATAATAATCTCTTATTCATGTGTAGAGGTGTTTGTGACCCACAGGATTTTTCTGACATTTTAAAGTCAGTTCATCTCTCCGTATAACCCTCACCAACACACATGTCACTTGTTACTGCCTTTCTGATGAGTTAAATACTTTAATGGAACATACAGATTTTACCTCTGGTCTGCAGTCTGATCAATTTGGGAGTGTGACCTGGCTACATTTCCCTGTTGTGTGAACAAAGCCAAATCATAATGGAGATGCTCAAACGTGTGGACATAGAAATCATGGATGAACTTGTGTGAAGATATCAGTGCTGGGACATTATTGCTAACCATGCCAGCCAATTATCATGCATTTCTGTGTGTGTGTGTGTATGTGTGTATGTGTTTGTGTGTGTGTAAGTGTGATTGTGCGAGAGACTTGTTTGTGTGTGTTCTGAGCTTTAAGCTGTGACTCACGCTGTGTCTCTGCCCTGGGGGCAACTCCTGAGAACATCCAACAGCATGTGAAGAACTGACCCTCAAACACAGCGGCTAAAAGTGGAGCTTCCTGCCGCGGGCCACTGTGGGAGTGCGGTTTGAAATGCAATGCCTTTTTTATTTTCTCTCACAAAGCAGGAGCTAAAACACACGCCTGCATGAAATTTCAAATTTATGGCCACATCTGCACAAGAAAAGTCAACCTACACATTCTGAATGTGCAATATCCAACATGAATGGCAAAGTTTGAAGAACCAGTGAAGACTGAGTGTTTAAGGATATCACTTTCAGTTTATCTAACTGGTTTCATCTTTCAGCATGTTCCTAAAACTGTATCTGTTACAGAGTACTTTATAGAATATTTTTACAACTCAAATAGCTGGCAGTTGTCTCAGATCCCTGTGCCTCTTAAAACTCTAAATAGGTAAAGGAGTGTACAGACATGCCGGCTAAAACACCTTCTCTATTAAATGCGGTGGTGTTCCACACATGACCTCATGTAAATCTGTTCTAATTTATTTCTTGTAAAATTTGTCTTTTTCCAGTTATCATAGGTTACTCAGTTGGCAGTTGTTTAATTTGTAATATAAACAATAAAAACATTCTTCCAGCAGTCCTGGGACACACAAACAGAGGCATCATCATTTAGCTCAGTTATAACTGGGTTTCCACATTTTTGGAATGGGAGATACCACTCAGAGTTCATACTTTTTGGGCTTATAGCTTTTGTGAATGTTTTTGTTTTGGATTTTGAGTTATTGTAGTTGGCCCAGAAGCAGCACTGTGGCTTTTAAAAGAGGTGGCACATACCGTTTGGTATTGGTTACTATCTGTTGTGGGATACTGTAGAAGCAAGCCAAGGTTGCTAATGTATGCTTTGGCCTCTCGTATAGATTTAGTCTGATTTGTCTAGAAGGCCTAATGAGGCCAGATTTTCTTTCTTTATTCCCTTCTTAGTCTTCTTTTTTCACAAGCTCACTATGAATAATTGCTTCTCCAAAAAGAGAGACAGGGAACAAAAAACCCAAACTATTTTTGGGGTTATTTCTCTCTCTCTCTCTCTCTCTCTCTCTCTCTCTCTCTCTCTCTCTCTCTCTCTTTTGGAGAATCAATTATTCATTTTTTTGTGAATTTGTATAGGAACTGATTTACATTAACTTTATGACCATGAAATGTATTTTTATGTATTTTATTTGTAAAAACATCTAAATGAAGACCATGGGATAATGCAGCCTAAGCTTTGTTGTTGTAGCACTTTATAAAAAATGTCATATTCCATCTTTCATATTTCTCCATTCTCTCTCTCTCTCTCTCTCTCTCTCTCTCTCTCTCTCACACACACACACACACACACACATCCTCTTTTTTTGAAAACCAGTATATGGTCAAAGTTATGCAAACTCATGCATCTGATGTAATACAGAGTCTGACCCTGGAGTCTGACCCAGCTCAGAACACCAGGGGGCTCCATCAGCTGCTAACCAAAGCATCTCTGACTTGTGATTCACAGTCCAGACCACATGCAAACATTCAATAATTCATTGTCTGTAAGCTCATATCCAGTTTAGGGTCGCGGTGAGTCCAGAGTCTATCCGGAATCACTGGGTGCAAGGCAGGAACACACCCTGGAGGAGGCACCAGTCCTTCACTGGGTGACACACACACACTCACACCTACAGACAATTTTGAGTCGCCAATCGACCTACCAACCTGTGTTTTTGGACCATGACAGGGAACCAACGCGGACACTGGAAGAACACACCAAACTCCTCACAGACAGTTACCTGGAGCAGGACTCAAACCCACAACCTCCAGGTCCTTGGAGCTGCGACACTACCTGCTGTGTGACTGCGACACTACCTGCTGCACCACCATGGCGGCACATGCAAACACTTTAAGGGAAACATATATTAAAATAAACTGGAAAGTCAAGTCATATTTCAGACTCTAATCAGGAACAAATTGTGGTTATACAGTACCAGTCAAATGTTTGGACACACCTACTCAGGCAGGGTTTCCTTTGTTTTGGGTCATTTTCCACATACTGTGAATGTACAGAACAATTCAAAAGTTTGGACATCTTCTCATTCCACTTTCTACATATGTTCTACATATGGAATTATGTAGTAAACAAAAAAGTGTTACACAAACCAGAATATGTTTCATAATTTAGATTCTTCAAAGTAGCCACCTTTTGCTTTGATGACAGCTTTGCGGTCTCTCAATCAGCTTCATGAGGTCGTCACCTGAGGCCTCATCAAGAGTTCATTTTTATAACTGCTCACGTTCTTAATGTGTTTGAGACCATAACTTGGGTTGTGCAGAGGTCGGGCTGGTACATATTTCTGTACAGTGAGGAGTCCTATTCCACCAATGACGAATGAGATGTGTCCAAACTTTTGACTGGTACTGTATGTCAGATATAAATTCAGATGCGCACATAAATAGTGTGCTCTACCGTGTAGCCTGAAGTTACAGAATGTTAGAGGTTCTCTTTAGAAAGTTATTACTAAGTGCACATTTTTTTTAAACAACCACACAGCCCCATACATTGACTCTAATTAAAAGCAGTGTGTCTGAACAGACTGTAATCCTGCAGTCTTTGAGCAGACGAGGGCGACACAGCCGCTGACCATTAATCTGACCAGAGAACGCTCTCTAATTGACGTCTCTGCTGAGGCTTTTTAGCGCCTGCTCTTCGAGCTGCTTGAAAGCTCAGCTGCACATCTGAATTCAAGATGAGTGGTGCACACTTTCTAGAAAAGCTCATCAAAAACCTGCCTTCTTTCCTCTGAGTCTTCACTTCTCCATCAGAGAAGCAGAAGTTTCAACTCTTTAGGCTCCAGAAAGCATATTTTTAAAGTATATATATTTAGTGGTCAAGTAAATTTAGTTTTCCCTTAGAACTACATAACAATCACATGGTAGGGACCTGTTCGTCTATGTTTGGGGAAAATACTTAGATTAAAGGAACACTAGGTAATATTCTTACATTAAAATGACACTTTCAAAATCATTGTGATGCTTCACAATGTGAGAATAGGCAGAATAGAGCCTCAGTGGTTGCTTCTCTGGCCTCAGCATTGCAAAAACTGCACTTTGTAGCTTTTGGGGAAGGGTAGGAAAATAATTACACCAGAGGTAGCCAAAGGAAACCCAAATCATACTTAGTGTTCCTTTAATGTGGTGGATTTATTTGAGATTGGCTTGTTTGTAAAGTGTGTGTTTAGGGTTAAAACAGGACTGAAACTGATTTTGGAATTATAAACTGTTTTTAGAACTACTTTAGAAGCTAGGGTTAGGTTTGGGATGTGTACTATATCTTGTGATTACTGTACATGGGTAGAATTAGTAGTATATCTGTGGTTAGGAGTGTACCAGGATTAGAAAATGTATTATAACAGGATTAGGCTTTGGCCTCTGTATTATGGATTAATTATTATATGGTGTGACAACTATCGTAACTCAAAGCATTGGGCATGGTGAATTATTAATCATGTACAGCTGCTCCAGAGAGTCCTACTTTGTTTGATACTTTTCTATGGAGTTTATTCTAACCACATGCATAGAACTGAAGGTTTTTGACAATATTCATGGTGCAGCTAGCATAGGTTAAATAATAAATAAATAAATAAACAAATGTCACTTACAAAGTAATGCATGGTACAACTAGCAGCAACATTCTTTGATAACTATGAAAAATAAATGAACATAAGCTGAAGTCTGTAAGATAAAGATAATTAAAGATGATTTATAGGGATGCAAAACCAAACCAGTGATACAAAATAAGAATAAAAAAAAGATAAAAATCAGCACAGAGGTAATAATAGAACTGTGGAAAATGTGCAAGGGTATAAAATAGTTCAAATAAAAATAAAAATCTGCATTATAGACCTCTAAATATAAACATAATATACAAAAGATTAAGGGTAAATGTATATACAGAAGCAAAAATATACAATGGAAAATGTGCAAAAAACAGATGGTTGTGCAATGGTTTACAGTTTGGGAAAATTTGGGGGGGCTGTATATTCTAGATTTATTGTCCAGTGGTCAGAGCCATTCTTATCCTCTCTGTATTCGCTCTCACAGAGAGAAAGCATTGCTCTGACCAAAACAGAACAGTATTCACCTGCCTTGCCTTGTTCACATTATATGAGAGTGTGATTCTCAGCTACATGAACTAAAATCTTTTTTCGATTATTTTTAACACTGTAATTTTGCAACATCTGCCTTACAGCTCTTTCTCGTGTTATTAATGTTGCTGAAGACTCCTTTCCTAATACACATACTATATATTTGACAAGGAAACCCAAATCAATTTGAACCTAATTTTCAAAGCAGTGTTGTATTGATTACTAGACTTTAAATTATAGATTGATCACACAGGCTTAATTACAGCGGTGGGTTTCAGTTATTGCTGTGTTGGGGGTTGGTTAAATTGCAGGGGTGGGTGACTTTGTGATTGCTTCATCGCTCAGTCCTGGGTTTAATGAACCACACGGTGTTCTTTAGGTAGAGAGAAAGTCACAGGTAGAGAAAAAAGTCATGTGCAATCACCATACGTGCCGTTAAAAAATAATTCGACAAATAGCTGAATTGTCATGGGGGTACTACTTGTCTACTTGGGTTACCACAGAACCAGATTTAGCACCTCCCTCAGAATTTATGGGCGAGACGGTGGCTTAGTGCTGGGATCTGAGTGGAGTTTCCATGTTCTCCCCATGTCTGTGTGGGTTTCCTCCAGGGTCTCCGGTTTCCTCCCACAGTCCAAAAATATGGAGGTAAGGTGAACTGGGTTCTCTCATAACTGTCCTGGTGTGTGAGTGAATGAGTGTGTATGTAAATGAATGTCTGTATATGTGTGAGTGAATGTGCATGTGCCCAGATATGGATTGGCGGTCTGTCCTGAGTGAAACCCTAGTGCCTGATGCAGTCCTCGAGGTGGACAGTCGTTCCTGGTTGAGAGTACGCTGTGTGCATTTGGCTGCAACTTCTCGCCAGTCTGTGTGTGGACTGAATGTTGCATTGATTGTAAAGCGTCCTTGGGTTTCTAGAAAGCGCTATATAAGTGTAATGTTAAATAAATTAATTAATTAAATAAAAATCCCTTTTAAATAGCCTGGTGAATTCAGCTATTTTAAGATGTATCCATTCTTCACATCTACACAGACATTCAGTTACACACACACAGCTTGTAAAATCTGCATATGAGCCTAATATCACCATGCTTAAAACAAACAAGGGCTAGTGGAGTACTGGAAGTGGCTTCAGACAAGTGGTCAGATTTGACCAAAACATGATCAGCATATTTAGTTCTGGTCAGGTCGGATTAGATATGGTCAAGTAATGTGTGCTGTGCAGAATTGAAGTAATGACGAGTGTTGTCAGGTAGCGTTTAGAAAGCTCTGGTCCAGTCAAATGTGATCAGGTGATATCAGGTGATATTGAGGTCATGTTACAACCCCAATTCCAATGAAGTTGGGACGTTGAGTAAAACATAAATAAAAACAGAATACAATGATATACAACGCCTTTTCAACTTATATTCAACTGAATACACTACAAAGACAAGACATTTAATGTTCCAACTGAAAAACATTATTGTTTTTTTGCAAATATTCACTTGTTTTGAATTTGAGGCCTGCAACACGTTTCAAAAAAGTTGGGACAGTGGCAACAAAAGACAGGAACATTTCAGGAATACTCAGAAAAACCCTGTTTGGAACATTCCACAGGTGAACAGGTTAATTGGAAAGCTCCATCTAAGTGCAAGTTAAAACTCTACCATACAAGCGAAAGCCATAGATCAACAACACCCAGAAACGCCGCCGGCTTCTCTGGGCCCAAGCTCATCTGAGATGGACTGACGCAAAGTTCAAAAGCCAGCATCTCTGCTGGTATGGGGATGTGTTAGTGCCCATGGCATGGGTAACTTACACATCTGTGAAGGCATCATTAATGCTGAAAGGTACATACAGATTTTGGAGCAACATGTGCCATCCAAGCAACGTCTTTTTCAGGGACGACCCTGCTTATTTCAGCAAGGCAATGCCAAGCCACATTCTGCACGTGTTACAACAGTGTGGCTTCATAGTAAAAGAGTGTGGGTACTAGACTGCCCTGCCTGCCGTCCAGACCTGTCTTTCATTGAAAATGTGTGGCACATTATGAAGTGCAAATTACGACAACGGAGAACTCAGATTGAAGTTGTACATCAAGCAAGAATAGGAAAGAATTCCACCTACAAAGCTTCAACAATTAGTGTCCTCAGTTCCCAAATGCTTACTGAGTGTTTTTAAAAGGAAAGATGATATAACACAATGGTAAACATGACCCTGTCCCAACTTTTTTGGAACAAACTGCAGGCCTCAAATTCAAAATGAGTGAATATTTGCAAAAAAAACAATAAAATGTATCCGTTTGAATATTAACTATCTTGTATTTGTAGTGTATTCAATTGAATATAGGTTGAAAAGAATTTACAAATCATCATATTATGTTCTTATTTATGTTTTACTCAACGTCCCAACTTCATTGTAATTGGAGTTGTAGTATGTTCTGAAGATGTCAGGTGTGTTCAGGTATGATCAAGCGATGGCAGGTGCAGTCAAATTTGCTCAAATAAAGCCAAGTGTTGTTATGCTACATCGGATGGATTTACTGGTGGTCTGTCTAGATCAGTTGCGGTCAGGTTATTTCAAAGGATGCCAGGTGTGTTTTGGGATGGCCATGTGAGGTAAGGTCAATTAAAACAAGGTGAATCAGAGTGTTGTCAGATGAAACCAGGTGAGGGTAATGCTAACCATACACTAAAACTTTTTGACAAGACATTTAAAAGACTAAAGTCTGAACCCCTCTCACATATAAAGACACTGTCACAGTTTTATTTGCAAAGACTGAATATTTGCTGTGTCACTGATTTGCAAGACTGCAACTAGATTCCTTGGTATACTCTCAGAAAAACTGTCACTCTGGTGTCACCTCCAAGGGCACAGTGCCTCTTGTTAGCGAACATAATTTGACCATACTGTATAGTAATTTTCAAACACCCCATTTCACCTCAAGGACTTATAATTTATTACTTTATTTTACATTGTTATGTAATGAAAGCTTAGATATTCACCTCTCCTTCTGGAGAAGAGAATGTAATGTACCTGGACTTTAAAACCACTGTTGTACACTGTTTGTACCTTTAGTGACAATAATGTACCTTTACCATACCTTTTTTTCTGACAGTGTAGGGGTCAGATCAATGCGTCGACTGACTGAACTACTTCATCATCAGTTTTATTAGTGAGCACTATTCCACATTCTCATTGCCAATTTGTCAAATACAGCTGCTTGCTCAGGAGCCCCCTGCATCAGGAACTGAAGCGAAGGGGTCGCATTATCTTTGGATGTGCAAGGTAAGGGTGTCGACTGTGATGTGCACATTGGTAGATCACACCTTATATAAATAATCACATGAACATAACACCAAATATAAGCGGGTCCCATACATTAAATTTAAACATTACTTTACAATATTTTTTGGTTATTTACAGAGTCTACATCACTATTTGCGCGAGCAAAGACTAAAGACTTGTGATAGCATTAAATAAAGTTGATTTGATCTGAATATCCTGACCTCCTCACACCAAACGATCAAGAAGATTGGAACACGCTGCAACTCCAGCAAGATTCACACAATTTTATTCCAACTTTTTCGAAATTTGTCTACGACAGTGAAAGCGCTTGTAAACTCATTCTGTGTAAGGCCAGCATTAGTGTAGTAAATGGAGATCAGATGAGCTCAAAGAAGATCAGGTAATTCACTTGTTGGTAAGTTCTAGATGTGTAGTGTGTAGATATGGTGAAGTGATTGAGGTAAAGACAGTTGTGGTGAGCCAGTGTAATTGTGTGCATGTATAGTAGGGCTGGGCAATTAATCAAAAATTAAATTAATGAAATCGATCTTCAGAACTTCTGATCAACATAATATTTTCAATAAAAATTATAACAAAAAATAACCTAAATGCAGTGGCAAACAGAGCAACTTGAGCAGCTTGTGCCAAAGAAAATGCCGTGTCTGTGGTTTTGACGTGTTAGAAAAAAGTCGAGGGTAAACACAGGCAAAAAATTGTTTCAGAAAGTTAATAGCACCAGTCTGTTTCAACAACTGAAGCACAATCACAATACTAAATATGAACAGTGCACAGCTCAAAAAAGAGTCTGACAGACTCCCAGAAAAAAAAACAAAGCTCATCTTTAATAATTTAGCATAATTATAGTACAAGATTTCTCAGTAAACTATGAGGGCCAAAAAGATGAACAAAATAATCGTTCATTATTCATAAACAAGGTAACGTTCAATTAATCATGATATTGATTTGCGATCATATCACCCAGCATTAATATATAGCCTAGTGAGAACAGATTAAAACTGGTTGTGTTACAGTATGTTCTTGTGAGGTTGTTTGGGTTGGAGCATGGTCTGGTAAAGTCAGGTGTAGTCAAGAATAGTATGATTAAGTCAGGTGAGGTTAAGTTATGTACACTAAGGTCAGTTGAGGTCAAGTATGTTGTGATTTAGACTTACCTTGGTATGCACCATGCCTGCTCGTTGATCCCTCAGGTGTTCCAGTGTTGCTGCTATATCAATTTCCTTTGCGCCTGCAAAACAAACACTGGATTTAGTCTGGGTTTAATACTACATGTACATGTGATCTCTGTACCTTTTCTGCTTTAGTTTAGAAGTTCACAGTAAGTTCAATTATTGTTATGAAGATGCTGAAGTTAAAGACAAAGAGGTGAATGCACCTGCATGTTATTAAATCAAGTAGAGATATGGAATTCTGCAAAAATAAAAAAATAAAAAAATAAAAAAATAACAGTAGCAGCCCAGGCTGCAGACATATTTGAGTCTAATCTTTTGGCACATATGACTCAGTTACAGCACTGGCAAGTATTGTGTGGGCCTGACTTGTGCCAACTGTCATGATCCGGGATTGACTTCCGTTATGGCACCTGTTGAGTGGGCTGGACGTGGGTCAGAAAATCTGAGTTACGTAGCTAACAAAATGAACTATAGTAAGTTAGGCTGTTTTTGGCTTCATTTTTTGAAGAGGCTGAATGTGGGTGGAGGGCTGGTGGAAGAGAGCATGCTTCAACTGCTGTAGAGCCTGAATATGGGTGGAGTGAAGCATTGCTTTTATTGATTAACCACATTTATTAAAAAAAAAAAAAACGAATAAAAAGATGAATATCCAAATCTCTAATGAAGAAATATTTGGGGCCAACACTACTTTTGACACTGCAGAACCTTCATACAAATGATGTGTCTGAAATGGCTCCCTACACACTATTACTGTATTAAAGTATATAAATATATAGTGCACTATTATAGGGAACAGAATTCAGGTGGTTAGTGAATGGTTTTGGACAATATCTTATGTAGGTTTTTACCAAAAAATGGATTTTGAGCAGTCTGCTCTATGCTAGTGTCCATGGGTTGTACACTATTTTTTTGCAGTGCATTGTGGGATTGTTTGAGTTCACAGAAAATTGTCCACTATTATTTCAGACACCACTATAAAATGGTGGAACCCCAAAATAGTGCACTATATAATGAGTAGAGAACAGTTTCGGACACAGAACAAGTCTGACATCTAGGCACACTGAAGAAACAGGATTCCTTGAGTAGTAGCAGCAGCGGCGATGATGAATTTATTATTTTACATTTAAACACTGGGAGTAAACGCTGCATAGACAGGGTTCACCCCATTCTAAAAAAAAAAACAGCAGCACAGGGAGTCCAGCACCTCATTCTGGATCTACCGCTGTATAACGAGCTGTTCTGAAGTTATTTCAGTAGGAGCATAGAGCATGTTGCACAGCTCCTTAAAAAGGATTATATTTTCTTTAACCTCTTGTTCTTTGAGCTTTTGTATTCTGCTACAAACAAAATGAGATGTTCTTCGGCCGTCTTGATGCTCATTTGTTTGGCCTGCAAACATGAAAATGGGCAATTTGGCATTTTATTTTGGTTTTGAGATGATGGACTGTACCACTAACCTGGGGTAGTCAGTCTGGGTCAATTAAGTGCTGCAGTTCATTATCTGGCTTCCAAAACACAAAAGGTGAGAAAACACACTGAAAGGAAAATGGTATAGGGCTTCTGCAAGCTGGCAGTTAAGATTAGTCTGTCTGGCAGTTGTCACATATTTTGAGTTCCAGGGGACTGACTATTCTTAGATTAATGGTATAGTCCATCGTCTCCAAACGCCAAATAAAATGCACTTTTCACAAATTTTCACAAAAAATGCCCTTTTTAAAATCACATTTTCTGTTTTTATCTGCTGCTGGATGACTCAAACACAGCAACAGGACGCTGAAATCTGAATCCAAAACAGTAAGCACTAACGAACCAATCAGAGCGAAAGACTAGTATCATGGAGGATTTTGACCAACAGAACGGGAATCTCCAAGACAGCTGCGACTCTCAGGTCATCAGTGCCCGATGTCAAAAGAGGGAGGGCCAAAGCTTTGGGCTGTGAAGCATAGGAGCTGCGTTTTCTACAGTGATACATTTCCATCCTGTGTCTCGAAATGGTTAATTCCTAAAAAAATTCAACATGGCCGGGTGCGGGGTTCCATTTAGGGTGGACGATCGAAATTCAGTACTTCAAGCCCTACATGCACTCAAGGCAGGGAGTCCTAACAAGCTCTCATTCTTCATTCACTTGCTTTTCACCCACCATTCCTAAAGAAAAGAAAGGCAGCCCCCCACCTCCTCAGAGAGCTGCTGAGAGAGAGAGAGAGAGAGAGAGAGAGAGAGAGAGAGAGAGACATGAAGAGAGAACGAGAGAGAGAGAATGAGAGAGAGAAGCGTTTTGAAAGAAAGCAAGTGCAGCTGGGGTTCCTGTCTCAAAAAGTACTCCACCACTTTCATGTCTTAAGAAGTGCAGAATTCTTAAGTTTAGAAGGGAAGGAGAGTGTAAGAGAGACAGAGAGAGAGTAAAAGAGGGAGAGAAGGAGGGAGGGAGGGAGGGAGAGACAGAATCTTTAACAAAAAAAAAAAGGCGGTGGAACTAAAATGACATTCTTGAGTAATTTACAATTCATTGGTGAAGATGAAGGAAAGGGCAGTGGGTGGGGGGTGGGGGTGGGGTACGATGGGGTGTACGAGGGAGGGGAAAAATAATAAGGAGAAGAAAAATGGAGAGGAAAATAGGGGAGAGTGAGAGAGGGATTGAGGAGGGAGAGCTGTGCATGCTTCAGAGCCTTTGATCACAAGTGTGTGTGTGTGAAAACTGGGAGACCTGGGATCCTCACGTTCCCCAAAAGAGGAAACAAAAGGAGAAGGGAGGTTGGGGTAAAGATTGGATATGGGGGAGTCTATAGGAGCCTGGGAAAGAAAACTGGACACTAGGACATCGTCCCCTGAATATGAACAGAAGCAGTGACCTTAGAAACAGACAATGGCCTACTGACACAGTGGGGATTGGTGTGTGTGTGTGTGTGTGTATGTGTGGGTGGGTGGGTTTGTATGGTGATTCCAGGGCTGTGCATAAGTCGTGTAGAGGGGAAGGTGCTCAGGGTAAATAAAGGTAATCCAATGTATCAAAAAACGTATAAACTTTTACTGCATATTGCAAACATTATTCTTAAATTAATGCATTTGGGGTCGTCAAATCTCGGAGGAAACCACATCAATAGTAGTGCTATGACCCTTTTCTCATTCTCTTTCTCTTTTTCTGTGAGAAATCACTGCTTTCTCTCAGCTGTCTAATGCACAGGATTTTCAATGGATATGGGTGCTTTGTTGTTGTCATGACAACCAAACAATACAATTGCACAACTGGACTGAGTGTGTGTGTTTGTGTGTGTGTGTGTGTGTGTGTGTGTGTGTGTGTGTGTGGGTGGGTGGGTAGGTGTGAGGGGTAAATACCCACCTTTAGCCATTTTATTCAACACCATGTCTATGAGGATATAGGTCCCACTCCTGCCTGAGCCATCACTGTGAGGGAGTGGGACAGAAAAGAAGATAGGGAAAGAAAAAGAATGAAAAAATGAAAGAGAAGGACAATCATGTTAGAGTGTGTGCGTGTGAGTGTGTGTGTGTCATAGGTGTTTCAGTTTTCAGTCTGATGTTGCATCATTCCTCTGCCTTCACTGTAAAACTCTCTCTCTCTCTCTCTCTCTCTCTACTCTCTCACTCTCTCTACTGTCTCTCTACTTTCTCACTCTCTCTCTCTCTCTGTCTCTCTACTCCTTCACTCTATCTCTCTCTCTCTCACTCTCTCTCTACTGTCTCTCTACTCTCTCACTCTCTCTTTGTTTTTCTCCTCTCTCACTCTATCTCTCTCTCTCACTCACTCTATCTCTCTCTCTCACACTCTCTCTCTCTCACTCTCTCTCACTCTATCTCTCTCTCTACTCTCTCACTCTCTCTCACTCTATCTCTCTCTCTCTCACACTCTCTCTCTCTAACACTCTCTCTCTCTCTCTCTCTCTCACACACACACACACACACACACATAAACAGACCCAGTTCATCCTGGACTAGTCCTGGACTACATCAAATTCTAAATGGAGGTTTTTCATCAAAATTGTATCTTCTGTAGAATATACCACTGACCATATAGGAGCACTTTGTAGTTCTACAACTATAGACAGTTCACAATGTTCTTTTGTGCAGTGGATCATTCTCAGAGCAGTGGGGTTGTGTTAGTGTGTGTTGTGCTGGTACAGTTGTATCAGACACAGCAGTGCTCCTGGATATAAAGCCTTCAGTGTCACTGCTGGATTGAGAATAGTCTACCGACAGCGTCCTGTCTCCATTGATTAAGGACTAGAGAATGACCAACACAAACTGTGCAGCGACACATGAGCTACTGTCTCTGACTTTACACCAACAAGGTAGGTGTGTCTAACAGAGTGGACAGTAAGCTGTGTCTGATCCACTCATACCAGCACAACACACCACCACCACTTCAGTGTCATAGCAGCACTGAGAATGATCCATCACCCATTGAACAATTGAAGAACAGGGTGAGATCTAGTATATTTGTTCATTTATTGATGTTTTTTAATTGGATTGAAGGAACAGAAGGCATTTTGTTGCTGATTAAAGTTATAATACAATATATTACTCATGTTTTGGAATATTAGACATGTTTTTGTTAGTCTTGTTCTAATTATCGTATGTAAAGCACTAGTGATTTCTATGAATCAAGATTATATTTGTTTTTCTCTGGAAGCTTGTTTCCCTAGAAACATCCTGAAGGGGCGACTGTATACGAACACACAAACACAGTGTTGACAGACTTGCTCTTGGTCTCAGAATATCATGGTCTCAGAGTCATATGATGACTTTTGAATGAAACTTTAACCAATCCCTACCTCTATTTTAGTTCATCTGTTTGATCAGGTCCAGAAATAAAACTACAATTTCTATAAAATAGTCTGTAAATTATATTAATAAAGAAAGCTTTATTTACCGTATTTAAGGAGCAAAAACCTGCATTTCACACCTGTCTGAAAATAACATTATTAAAATGATATATTAAACTAATATATTATAAGCTAATATATGATCATTTTTTCATTCATTCATTCCTTGTCTGTAACCGCTTATCCAGCTCAGTGTCGCGGTGGGTCTGGAGCCTACCCGGAATCACCCTGGAGGGGGCTCCAGTCCTTCGCAGGGCGACACACACTCACAACTATGGACACGTTTGAGTCACCAATCCACCTACCAATGTGTGTTTTTGCACCATGGAAGGAAACCAGAGCACCCGGAGGAAACCCACGCAGACACAGGGAAAACCCCTCATAGACAGTGATCTAGAGGGGGGCTCAAACCCACAACCTCCAGGTCCCTTGAGCTGTGAGACAGTGACACTACCTGCTGTGTCACCATGCCGCCGATATATTAATGTATTATTCATGTAAATTGGAAAACAATTATATAACATATGTATATTGAAATTTTCCCCAATACGCTAAATTCAGCTAATAAATATTTTTTGTGCTTGCTGTGAGAGTGCAGTGTGTGTTCTCTGTAGAAGCATCGAAAGCATTGCATGGATTATGTATTCCACTGTAAAAAATGATTAAATTAATATTACACCAGTCACCTATATGTTTTGAAAGAATAGTGTGTACTTTAAGTGTAACAGTTAAAAGCAAAGGCAAAGGAACAAATAATTAAATTCCCAGTTGTGCACTGAATGCATAAGATTGATAATTGTGTAAATTGGAACATTATAATCATTTTTTTGTTCATACTTGCCTGCAGTGGATAATTATTGGACAAGAGCGGCCCCGGTAACACTTGTTAACCTTTCTGTAATGAAACAGAGACACAAAAACAAGCCGTTAATGCAGTTTGGAAGAGATTTTGATGTGGAGAGCAGGGACAAAAATGAAAAAACAATAAAAATAAAGCTCTGAATAACAGCCAAGGGGACGGTCATTATCCTATTTATTTGTTTTTTTTTTCTTTACGTTTTTATAAAACCACTTTTTCATGTTGCTTTAATAATTGTTATAATAAACACATTTGATTTAGGCCAAATGTAATAGAATAAAATGTCAATGCAGGAGTAATTCTTAACTCATTGAAAAATTCTGCAATAATTAATTAATTTACTCATTCATTTATTAAATAAAAATTCTGCTTAATATTCAGATACAATCAGTATATTCACTAGGTAAATGTGTAAATGTGTAGTACAGCTTCAGATTATTATTAATGTTGGATAACACCAAGAGTTTACAGGTAGTATGAGATAATTAATAAATAAATTGTTCTCACGTATAGATATTGTTCTGATTTATTTTCTTTCATGAACACAACCAAATATGCCTAAAAAAATGAGTGATCACACGTCTTTCTGCTTAAAAGCTAGAACTGGTTCTTTATCATTCTGACCATCTGTTTATGTATTTACTTAGAGTGTCTGGGTTCTTTTACCTGGTCACTCTTAGTAGAAATTGTTGTATAAAGCACCAAAAGACAGTATTTGAAACAAATTTTTAAATGATGACTACAGAATCCAAATTATAGAATGAAATAACTCTTTAAAGAAGGTTGTACTTCACATACTCCATTTTGGAGAGGAATGAGGAACCACTGAATTCCTGTTCTTTGATTTTTTTATGGTTCTACACATAACCAGAATTTTTTCTATAGAACTATCGGGGGAACCCTGTGGTTAAACTTTCCGTTGATCCAACAATATCTAGAATCTGTCAGGTATTTCAGACTAAGTATCACAATACTTAACATCCATTCAGCTGGGGCCAATAAGAACATCAACTGAAGTGTGGCAACATTTCACTTTGTTTTTAAACACTATCAAGAACAGAAGCTCAAATGTTCTTCGTAATCCTGTAAAAAAAGACACTGCTGAAATACAAAGGACAGTGAAAGAAAGGCTGAAAACTGTCAGTTTCATCACAGCTGTCCATTAAACTTGCCTCACAGACCGAAAGAAAAAAAAAGTCCATATAAAGCAATTAAGTTGAAGAGAGTGGCTGTTTAAACTGATCGTGCGGCAGAACCCCATTAAAGCAGTGATGAATGCAGTGGTGAAATACCGTGGTCCGGGACACATTAACATTAACACACAATTAGCCGTGTTACACGCCCCGCAAAAAAAGATAAATAAATAAAATAAAATAAAATACTGCTGCCGCCCCTTCACACTATTACCATTACTGCTAGGGTTACCATGGAAACAGAGGCTGTTAACAGCCTGTCGGACCCCCACCCCACCCCACCCCCCGCATGCTGTTTCTTTAGTTTGCATTTGGGGGGGGGGGTGTGTGGAGGGGTTTTTACACTTTTTTTCTCGTCTTTTCATGTGTTCAGCCCTCTGCCCGACACACACAGACATCCACACACCCAGACTGAGGCACACAGAGACACACATACACACACACACACACACATCCTATTGAACACCCCAAGGCTGTTTATAGCTGCTACAGGAAATGTAAAATATATATCTGTAAAAGATTATTACAAAAGGATTATCTAAAGCAACCATTTCCCACACAAAAGAGAACTGCTGTTTCAGTGAGCCATTACTTCTGTACACTATGGAAATGAAAATAAATAAATGAATATCATAATAATAATAATAATAATAATAATAATAGGAAATAAGTCCAGATCCCCAGCACAAAACCCATATGTGTATCTTGTATATCAAAGAGTGCTGCAAGACATTCAGTAATCTATAAAAATGGTGCAAAATGCTACATTTTCCAGAAATGAAATTAGACAGGAAAAGACAGACTGATGTGGATACAGAGACACTGAGAGAGAGACAGATGGACAGCAGTGAAGCAGCAGGAGGGAGATGAACGGAAGGAGAAGAAGACAGGTATGGATGGGAGGGATATATAAAGGGAGAGTGGGAGAGGAAAAGTCGGTAGGAAAAATATGGAAAAAGGGGAGAGAGACATGCACAAAGGTAAACAGATAGGTAGATAGAGTGATACACGAGAGAGAGAGAGAGAGAGAGAGAGAGAGAGAGAGAGAGATTGGTGACAGACAGAGGTGAGTCAGAGTGCGAGGAAGGGAAGTACAGAGGGAAGTGTGGGTAGAGGAGTGAGGGCCTGGAAGAAGAGATACAGTTTCCAATGATCACTTTTGTGACTATGCAACTGGGCTCATATAACTAGCTGCAACATCACAAAAATGACAGTGGCAACCGCTAATTAGCTGCCCAACTGAAAGAAAAGAGAGAGAAAGATAGACAGAGGGAAAAAGGGAGAAAGAACTGAGGAGGTGAGCGAAGGGCGTCTGGCATTGTGAGTGTGAGTGAGAATAAAGGTGGGGAACAGAATCAAAATGGCTGCAGGAAGGAGAGCAAGCCTAGCATTAGCTGAACCCAAACAACACATAAACTGAGAAAAGCTAGCCACAGAGCTAGCCAGTGCACACACCCAGAGCTGCAGCAAGAGATCTGGAACATTCTACTGAACATTCAACTTGGTTATACTTGTCCTGAAGTCTGATTTTAGCTAATTCAGCCAAGGGTTTCTAATCTGTAACCCTTAACCACTTCTAACTTGTTATGCTTGTTATGCAATGAATGGGTAATGAATTCTTGTATCAGCAGTTTTTTTAAGTATACAGTGCTGCGCCAAAGTACCCTCCTCCATTTATTTAATTTCCAATCAAAATGGCCATTACATATACGCTATTCAATTTCAGGAGATTTCTGAGAGGTTTATGTATGATATGAGAAAATCCATTTGCATACATACTCAGAAAAACTGTCACGGTGCTGGTGCCCTCCAGGGTGCATATTCAGTATTTTTACTTAGGGGACATAATTGTACCATATTCAGTTCTGAGTGTAGATTTCTAAGTTGCAATGATTTCATCTGCACCATTTCATCTCTAAGATTTATTTAGTTTTATTTCAGAGAGTTCTATAATAAAAGTTTAAAAATAATCACCTCTCCTCAGAGAGTACAGACTGTAATGTACCTTTAGGGAACAAACCTGGACTTTAACACTGTTGTACCTTTAAAGATGCATTTACATTGTTTGTACCTTTAGTGAACTATAATGTACCTGTGCAGTAACTTTATTCTGAGAGCCTACAGAAGCTGAAAGTCTTTAGAAAATAAATAGGAAAATGGAGGTTAAAATATAAAAAATGTATTAAATATTAAATTTATAGGGCTGGTTTTCCAGGCAAGGAGGAAGCTATGTCCTGGACTTTGTCCTCCTTTCAGAGGAAAATCACATTTCAAAATGTCATGTAGTCCAGGACTAGGCTTAGTCCCTGTCCTGGGAACTGTCCCATTGAGTTGTAACTGCCATTCAAGACCTTATATAAGATACAGTCTCCATCAGGCAGTACATAAAGGAAACAATAAATCTGACAATGTCCACATATGTTTATGTCAGTCCTTGCACTATAGGAATTTGAAGAAACATGTAGCTGTCAAAAGAAAAGTTTGAGAAAATAGTGAAATAAAAACAAGAAGGTTTTTAAATTAAACCAATAAAGGGCCTGTTTTTCCAAAACAATAGACTAACCACTGTATAGACCAGATGTCAATGTCACCAAAAGTGTCTGCATTGCTTGGATTAAATGAAGCAGAAGACTGAACTTTGAAGGCATAAAAATTTGTTTTATGAATATACAATATATAAATAAAACTAATAAAAGAAAAAAAATACACTCTGACAGTGACAAATAAATTTGAATGGACATTAAATAAAGGGTAGTCTCTGAATATTGCACACTACTACACACTTATATATGGAAATACCACATCATCTTGAATGTTGTAATAGAATGTATCACACCTTGCCACCATTTGCTGTACAGCCCAAAAGCCTTTCCCCTCATTATCACAGTGCACAATGAACCCATTAGTTGTACTGTGGTGGATGGAGGTTGGAGCTTTAAGAAAGAAACTAGACTCAAGCACAAGAGTGTTTTAATGTTAAAATCACATTGTTTTCTTTTTCAACACTAAAAAAAAAGAGTCCAAAAGAGTGATTTCCCAAAGAGTCTATATAGGCAATGTTGGACAAATGGCTCTAAAGCAGTAATGGGGAGTGTATTATGTGCTGTGCTAGTCCAGACACATGGGGTTATTTTAAAGGTTACACTGGAAACAGAAAGTGTAGATGAGAAGTTATAGAAAGCGTGCACAGAAAGCCAAAACCATATTAAAAAAGGAGGCAATAAAAAATGTTCTTGTCCTCTGCCTTTGAACGTGGCAAGGCTATAATCTGTGATAAATACAGGGAATCAAGACAACCTCCCGCCAACGCCAATATTGTTTTTCCCATTTGGGGTCAAATAGAGAGGAAACAAACAAACGGGATGTCATAGGTGAGCAGATTCACCGATACATTATTTACCCAGCAGCAAAGCCAATGTCTCTATGAGAAAAGCACAGGCGAATGGGCCTACTGTGAGTTTGCACTCTCCTTCTCTATTAAGGATCTTCAGCACGTTTATGGCGGGAGAGAAAAACGAGGACTTTATGCTGCCATCGGCTTTTCCGTCAGAGCAGATTTATAGCTGAACCTTTCCCGTTTAACTGAGGTGTCTGAAATAAGGATTGTTATACAGTGACTTCTGTTTATTGGCTATGATGCAAAACTAAGAGAAAGAAGCTGAGGACGAGGTTTAAAAGAAATGTTGGAATTTTGATTTTTAAAGCCTCAGAAAACTTGAAAGTACAAAGAAATGTCAGCCGTAATCTATTTAGCGGAGGGAACTGATGAACTTAACAAACCAGTGTGAATAGGAGAGAATATTTTAGAATTTTATGAATGAATGAATGAATGAATGAATGAATGGGAGGAAAATATGCTGTTCACCTTATTTTCCAACACAAAGAGCATCTTGGTTTATGCTTCTCTCTCTCTCTCTCTCTCTCTCTCTCTCTCTCTGTCTCTCTCTCTCTCTTTCTCATATATTCTCAGATTTAGTATCCTAATGTTTATTTCCACATTAAATGGGTCAGTGTATGAGGTGTATGAGTAATGTTGGTGTTATTCGCCAGCCTCTTATATGAATTTTCTGTTCCACCTTAAAAATGCAACAATACTTTTGACTTGTTCCTAATTTTCTGTGTTTAAAACTCACAAACCACAGACATCTTTAAACACCTTTAAAACCACATTTTATTCCCACTTACTTCTTATAAAACACATAAAACATGGACTTTACAATACGCTGTATACGCTATTATTATCTACACAATTTAGTGTTGATTAATGGAGCCCTGTGTGAGGATCCCATCTTCACCCTATTCCAACCCGAGGCAAATGAAGAATAGTTTTTCACAGTCGATGTGGTCATTTGTAGAAACATGGATTTACATACCTGCGGAAGTCCAGGAGGGTTCTAGCAGACTCTGGAATGCTCTGGTCCATCCAGGATAAAAAGTGGAACTGCGTTACAGTCCGAGTCTCATTGGTCTGAACATTCTTCAGGTAGAAACTGCGCACCAGGAAATCTTCACACCATATGTGCTCTGAAACCAGGTTCACCTGCGTGAACAGACAGAGTAACTAGGTGCACCACCGAACACTAACAGGGGTTTCTAACCAGCTGGGTTCCTTAAAGGTACATTACATTCTCTTCTCCACAAGGAGAGATAAGCTTACATTTATAGAGCTGTGTAGTATAAAGTAACATAAGTCCTGGAGATTAAATGAGGCGAATGAAATCATCACAATCTTTAGATATTATAGAGTATGGTACAAATATGTTCCCTAACTAAAGGTTCTGAACATTTATGATTGAGGATACCACCACAGCGGCCGTTATTCTGAGAGTGTACTGAGATGTAACTCTGGAATATATGGAACCTTGCCTGGTTAAATATTTTTTTCTTATGATGGGACAACTGTTGTAAATGGTTCTCTAAAACCTTTTATAAATTTGTCCATTTGAATACCTTTTTAGAATTATAGTTACATGCCAAAGAAGCCTTCACCTGTACTATATAGAAAGGGTTGGTTTTTTTTTTCACATAAAAAAACCTGAAACACAAAGAGTAAACATACATTCTTTATACGGGGGATGCCCAGTTTTGACGGCTTGATCTACATTTTGTACAGGACAGGGCATACCTGTAGGTGGTGTGGTGGATAATGCTGTATGGACTATTTCAAATTTTCAAGAGAGGGGTTGCTAGACAGCAACAGCCTATTTTGTTTATTTTTGTTTTGTTTTATTGGACCAATTCACAAGAGAGCTTCCCAGTAATCATCAGTGAGTGTGATATTTGAAATAAATTATTTTCATGTGGGAAAAGGCTGATTCACATGTAGATCATGTGTGACTAGACCAGTATGAATGCTGCGATCGACTGGTCGCTAGTGATCAACTCATTGGACATCCCTGCTTTATACCATGATTAAAAAACATTATCTTTTACATCCAAGTGTAAGAGTGAAAATTTTTCTTTTTCTTTTCAATAGAGCTGAATTAAATGTTAGCATTAAACACTAGAAACACTAGGTCGTATTTTTACTTTAGAGCCACAGTTTCAAAATCATTGTGACGTTCCACTGACCTGTAATCGGGAGAACAGCTCAGCTCAGAATCGGGCTCTGCACTGCAGAAACTGCACTATGTAACTTTGGAGGGAGGGTAGGAAACCACAACCCCGTCCTTCTCCCTTGAATTCAGGACAGTGCTGTAAAAGTGTATTACACTCTGCAGCTGTAGGGGGAGCCCAGGAGCAAAAATACCATATTTGAACTAGTGGTCCTTTTAAATATTTCATTCAATGGAATATTAGCACTGCTTGAATGACAATTTTATGTATATTATTTTTGCGATTGATTTGAGTTTCATTATTTTCAACCAACAAATCACAAGGAGAATTTATCAAGTACCAAAAGCTGTTGTTCATGAGGGAGAAAAATCCATGAATTTGACTGAAAAATGCAGATGAGACTGTGAGGGAGCTTCCAATTCAGAAGCTTCTTGTTGGAATTCAGCTGTGTTTCTTGTAGATGTTTTAAATCAATCACCAGCACCACCACAACTGTGTACAACACAACACTCACTTCTCAAAGCCTCATGAGGCTGATGTCGGCTCTTAATTTGCCAGTATCAAGTTCCACCTTAAATGCTGAAGCAGACACTCTGTACCTGTGGCACAGTTTAAGGTGGAATGGAGAACTAACATATGAACGACAACCATAATGTGAATGCTGAGAGGCTTCGCAGCACTGAATGGTTTAGTTTGCTCATTTAATCCACAGAAGAATAAAAGTGAACCACATGACAGTCATCATGAGTTTTATGTCTCAGTTTTGTGAGCTTTCATTAGTGTTCTTCAGCTGAAATGCATCTGGAGAAGAAGACAGTTCTATTACTGCCTCGATAGCAGCTAATCTTACAGTTCAGTTAAAATCACTCTCCATAACATAAGTATCAACTTTTCAAGAGGAAATAAAGCAGTTAATAAATGTTTAATGAATGCTACTTTTTTCCCCAATTCACTTTGGACCATTTCTATGGTTCCATTGATGGTGACATTTCACCTAACATAAAGAGCAGCTGGTATTAAATCATGTGGAAAAAATAGGACATAAGAGGTTTTGTTTTGACAGCGACAACAAGTAAGCCTTAAAAATCAGTGCTGACTGCTCGTCAGTGCAGGTGTTTACCTCGTAAATATGATAGAGGTCAGAACCTTCGTCCGGCCAGTACTGATGACACTGTTTGGTGCCGTTTTCACCTAATGGAGTGAGCATGACGATCACCACGCAGCCACTTTCCCACACCATCTACAGGAACAGAGAAACAAAGAGCTGTTACTCTACGACTGCTCTGTAATGCTACCTACATAGGGACTTAATGATGCATGCATAGTCACTGAATGACATATCCATAAAGCAATCTCAGATGTCATTATGTGTTCTATGTGTTTTGACATTAGGACCCTAAAACAAAAAGGATGGACATTTTATTTATACAACGTATTAAATATAATTCGATGTCATTTACATCAAGAAAAGAAAAAAAAAAAAAGTAAATGCTGGAGGCACTGGCTTGCCATAACATCATCTGGAATCATCTTGAATAAAAAATAGACAGCCTTCCCAAAGCAGCCAAACACATTAAAACATAGAAGAAGATATCATTTATTGTAACTGTGGTCATTCTGTGGTGATTCAAACATGGTGTAAGTTACACTTAACTAATCCTTCCTTCACAGTGTAGCTGGTTCTGATTAGTTAAGCTGTCTATTAGTTGTAATTGGAGTTTAAGTTAGTCCCACTGCCCAGTCTTTCAATCACTTCATCCCTTCCTCCCTCCCTCTCTATCTGTCTCTCTCTTGCTCTCTCTCTCTCTCTCTTTGAGCGGCTGTTTCTCGCTCCATTTCTCCTAATCACACTTCCTCCATGTCCTTGGAAGATATAATGGCCCACTGAGGCCGTTAGGAAAATGAGGGAAAAAACACTGACTTTTATGAGGGCAATAAAAATACAATGGTCCAGACCATAAACTAATCACACTCACGTTCTGCACATCCCCAAAGAGCCGTAAACGCAAAATATGCTGCAACTCCTTGCCGTGAAGCAAGCAACATTACACGGAATACGTTATGTTTTTTAATTTCATGAAGCGCTGGAGCATTGGCAAAAAAAAAAAAAAAAAAAAAAAGATAATGCATTTGTAATTGTTAGACAAGATAGTGAATATGACATTATACAGATTTCAGTTTTGTATAGTTTTTAATTTAGATTTTGGAACTTTTTTTCCACACAGAATTGGCTTCAAGAGAGAAAAGCAGAAGTGCAGTCGGGATCTTTTCCTCTCTTCCATTTCAACAGTCTCATTAAATGGCTGTTTGAAAATCGTAAAGATGATTTCTGATGTGATTCTTCCGCTTCATTATCCCATTAAAACTACGAAGTCTGCTGCACTCTGTTCCTCACAGCGGAAAAATGGCTCCACAATCTGGAGGTCGTTGGACGAGCTTATACAAATGTTCCAAGCCAGGTGATCAAATATTGTCAGTCCTGAAAAATCACTCTGAAATATTAAGCAAAGGTCAAAACGAACCAACAAACGATCGCGCTAGTAGACCAGAACAGGTCTGGTGCCAGAGCTGGCAGGATTAGCACCTGTGTATTTGTATAACCTGGCCTCCTGACCGAGGCAGATGTGCAATACGCAAGGACACTGACCCAAGTGACTTTACCAATACAGACAATGGGCAGTGGGGATTTGCTGACACCTGCTAGCATTGTTGATTATTTCTGGATCACAAATCCCAAAATAAATCCCAAAGATATTGAAAACACCCTTCTATCTGAGGGTTAGCGTTTTTAAAAAAAGTAAGTGGCAGCTGCTCCAAAGCTTGCTTATTTACTGAGCTGACCATGGTTGCTTGGCACTTATAGCCCACTCAAAAGAAACCGCATGTCTTCTGAATTCTACACTGAACAATCATTGTCAACTTTATCAGCTTCTCTGACCATACATGAACACTTTGTAGTTCTACAATTACAGACTGTAGTCCACCTGTGTCTCTGCATACTTTCTTATCCTCATTTCACCCTGCTCTTCAGTGGTCAAGAGCACCACAGAGCAGATATGATATGGGTATATAACAAGAGCAGCACTGCTGTGTCTGATCCACTCATATCAGCACAACACACACTAACACACTACGACCATGTCAGTGTCACTGAAGCGTTGAGAATGATCTACCACACATATCTACTCTGTGGTAGTCGTTTGTGGTCCTAAATCTGTTGAACATTGGACAGATTTTAACTATACAGTGCAGTGTATATATAATTACTATATATTTCAAGTGACACGTTCCTCATTAGCTAACTGATCAACTAAACCATCATGAAAATCAGATCCAATATGCATATGAAAAATCCTTACCCATCACTAATAGTCAGTGTGTGTCTGAGTTTGAGTTCTTTCTTTTATATTAAATTTGTTTGTCAAACTAGAATGAGGGGAGGACCAGGACAATGACATAACCAGGCAAAAGTAATTGACAGGGATTGATGCGTTCATATTCATCATTAATCCAAGTGGGGCTTTTAATGGAAGCTTTTGGAGTCTGCACAAGGCTGACTGCATCTAATTCATGGGTATGAAATTAATTCAATTTAGATCATTATTTTTTGCCAGTAATTGACAAAATGACAAATACAAGCAACCAATAACCTCAATTAGCACCCATCCCATTAGCTGGCGAGCGCAGATTTGCTGTTCTGGAAGGTGGAGTGACATCAATGCATTACCACAATCAATTTACGTGAGGCGGCAGTTCAATCAAAAGTGCACTTTTAACAAAGCGCACAAGATATACCACACGCCCTCCTCTAACCTTCAGCTGAAACAAACAAATAAAGCACAACAAACAACACATCCATTACGGAGGACTGCTGGAATATGCATTTAAAAAAGAGCACAACAATTCTTAGCACTTAGCACCAATGTATAAGAGTCAAAGTGCAGTTTTGATATTTAATTTCATGACAGACCATTACACATGGGGTTAAATGTTATACAGAATTTACAGCACTACACTGTAAACCCTAATGTTCAAAGTAATTAAATGGATTGAGTGATTCTAACTTAAATATTGTATTGAAAAGTTGCACTCAATTCAAAAATTCAATTAACTTCAACAATTTCTTTTTTGAGTTTGTGAAATTACGTTTTGTTTTAACTGAGTCCTGTTTGTGGTTTTAAGTAAACTAACTGTATATGATAACTGAACTTAAATGTTATGAGTTATGCAGCATAACATCTGAAGTGCAGAGCCACTGAGCAGTGATTTTCAGCCGAGAGAGTGTATGGTCGGGGATTCATTGCTTTTAGTTCATTTGGACAAGTTCATGTGTTCATTTCAGTGCAAGGGGTGGTGGCACAGCAGGGGGAATCACTGTCACACAGCTCTGGAGACCTGGGATCATGGGCTCATGACCTGCATTGGGTTACTGGCCATGAAAAAGGGCCTGCGAGTGTGTGGTGCTCTGTAATGGACTGACGCTGAGTTTACAGACAATGAATTAATTAATGTATGTTTAGAAGAACTTAATGGTATTGAGTACCAGTAATAAATATTTTTGAGTTGTATCAACCATTAAATGATGCAGTAGACACTTAAAATAAATGTGTATGCATACTTCTGAGATTTAAGTTAATGAGTTTAAAAATATTAAGGTAAATGGTTGGCAAAATTATTGAGTTCTGCTTACTTATTCAGGTTTACAGTGTACCTTGTATTTCCACTCACTGGACGCTTAATCAGAGACACCTACTTTATACTTTCTTTTACAAACTCTACTTTCTCTTTCCACTTTTCTTTTGTAACAGTCTGGATGGTCTTTTTTGTCTTTGGCATGTGGAATCTGACATTTTTCCCATAAACATGCTGAAACATGGACCTGTCTGACCTCAGACCACTTTTCCAATGTCTTTCAGTCCATTTTAGGTGAATTTGTGCCCAGAGAAGTGGTGGGCATTTCTGCACTAAACTAGTATATGGCTTACTCATTCCATAATACAGCGTCAGATTGCATTTCTTGATGCAGTGGCGGGCTGTGTTAAGTGACAGTGATGTTCCAAAATACTCCTGGGCCCATAGCATGAGAGTTTCTTATGCAGTGCCATCTGAGGGCTCATCAATCATAAATATTTTAAACTGATGTCTGGCCTTGCCTCACACAGGCTTGGATTTCTCTGGATTTCATTAATCTTTTTCACAATATTATTTTTGGTAGATGATGAAAGACATAAATTTTAAATAAACTTTGCAGTCTTGTTCTGAAAGATGCTCTTCATATGTTTGGTGAGCCATCACCCACCTTTATTTGTAATAGCTGATCCATTTGTGGGTGATTCTCTTACATGTTTCATGTCCTCCTGTATGGTGTGAGATATTTTAAAAGAATGTAAATTCTGTAAATGTTTTGCTCTTATTTTGCCTCTGTCCCATCTTTTCTGGAGCACATTCCATTCATCAGATTCTAAATTAGTTTATTTTTACAAATGAAATAATGTTAGTTTGTGAAAATATTGGAAAACCTTTCTTTGTGTTTGTGTCAGTGAAATAAATGTAACAAATCACATTCTTGCTGTTTACAAAATTTCTTGACTTCTCTGAAATCTTCTCATGAAATTGGACAATGAGTATAATTTTTTTAAATATTTTTCATAGTTTAATGAGTTAAAACCACAACATTTGACGGAACAAAGTCCTTTAAACTGGACGATCTGAAATAGAGACCTTGACCGGAGTAGTCTGATATCACACTAGTACAACTTCTGCCGCTTGCCAGCATAGTTACACAAAGGCTTTTATTCCAGAGATCAAACACAGCTTGAATATCTTTGGTGCCAGCAGCTACACATGAATGACTATGGCCTGGCCAGCTCTACAAGAAGGGCTGTTTATTGCCCGTCCCGCTCTACCAGAGTGGACGCCTATGGTTCACCCAGCTGAATCCCTCAGCCCTGTGGGAGCGCTGGAACTCCTAATTAGGCTAATACACTCTCATCCAAACAGCGCAGGGCAACGAGCATTGTGCTCACTCACTCTTTTTTCTCTCTCTGTCTTACATTCAAACATTAACCAGGGAGAGTGTAGCTGGCCCCATTCTTTCATCAGTATCACAGCCAGCGGCACACTGGGGGAATAAACACATCTGAGCTACTGTACAGCCTGCAGTTTCATTTCTGAGAACTACACATGCTGTAATTCATGCAGAACAAAAACCTTACATTAGTAAAGCAGCGAATTACCCACAGAGAGCTCTAGGTACGGTCAGAATTATATGGGGCTTCAGTGTACTGAAACTGAGAATTGAGTCACAGCTAAAAAGTATTTTGATAATTCTTTAATACCCTATGTGTCCATAAGTTTGTAGACACCCTTATGGTCAGTGAATTCAGCTATGCTAGTTGCACTTGAAAAACAAAAAGAAAAAAAAGAAAAAAACATGGAATGTAATAGGATACTGTGGAGCAGCTGTACACGAGTCTCAGGAGTACATCATGCCCAATGCCAAGTGTCAGCAAGCCACCTGACCTCACATTCTTATACCATTTAACATTGATAGACTTTATATATAGTTTTATAAGATGTATTTCAATATTATGTCTTTAGAAACAATTGAAAATAAAAACCCAGAAGTATTTTTGATGTCATTAACAGATACTGCAGCGTCAGAGCCCTTTTTTCACAAACTACTTGCCTTTTATTTATTTATTTTTTTTTAATATGCTCAATTTTAGCAAGGGCATTTAGGAATGGTCTATATGTCCAAAATATAAACAACATATTTACCTGCCAGAAATCAGCTACTGTGGAGGGCAGAGGACCCTGAGCTGAGATGTACGCTGGATTACGAGGGTCATGATCCATCTAGAGAGAGTGAGAGAGAGAGAGAGAGAGAGAGAGAGAGGGAGAGAGGAGGGGTGGTTATTAGCAATATAGAAATGCGTAAAGAATGGATAGTGTATGGAAAATATATTGTGTTTGACACCACAGCATTCAATATTTGTTTGTTCTGTTTTGGTTTATACATGCTAGCCAATAAATGACAAAACATTTACAGTTACGGTTTGCAACCCTCTGATACGTCTGTAGAAAAGGCTAGGATATTGGACATAGGTTTCATTCCTTTAACAAACCTAACCTTTAAACATAACACTTTTATAGAATGTAATTCTGCTGGTGCTGTAGTACAGGAAGAAGTTTTAACGTGATAGCCCACTATCACATATTCAGATGAAGTCCTCCAATAAAAACAATTCGTTTTAAAGCATTGAAGGCTTTGGCAGAAAATGTAAATATATATGAATATCACATTTAAAACTGGCTGTAGTACAAAAACAAAGCCAGCTATATATTTATTGGCATGAGTGTAACAACATACTGGATTGCTAAAGCTGTTAAAAATAAACACGTAAATGAAGCAGAGAAAGAATAATAAAGATTGAATTTCTATCTTCCTCTCTCTGTCCTCTGTCTCCTCTGTATATCTACCTGTTTATAACCCGTCTCCTTGTATTTCTCCAATATCTGCACTCTATCCACCCACTCCATCTTTCTCTTACCTCCTCCTTCTTTCATTCTATCCTTTCCTTTTATCTCATCATCTTTCTCTTTCAATCACAGCAGTGTCACACCCCCACCACCACCATCTCTCTCTCTCTCTCTCTCTCTCTCCCCCCTCTGCATGCTCATTCTTTAACACGACTGATTAAAGCCAAAACCATGAATAAAAGCCCAACGGCGTGCTAATCAAACACATTTATTGATGAGACACTAGGCATCTAGAAGATAGAACTATGTAAGTGTGTGTGGGTGTGTGTGTATGTTCGACCATCTGGAGCACAAAAAAAGGAAAGGGAAAACAATTTTTTATATACATACTAATGCCATCTATACTGCACAAGTCCCGACTGAACAACAACATAAAAATTTGAATGTTATTTTAGCAGCAAAAACTCATTTTGTAACTTTTAAACCGCAATAAAGGCCGTGATATTGTTCAATCGAATTATATGGGTTATAATGGCTTAAAAATCCCCCCCAAAAAACATAACAGGATTAAAGCACACTGCTGTTCAAACGTACGGATGAGTGAACAGCTAACTCTGCTGATGAATCTTAATGTTAATATCTGTGTGAGCCGCATAAATGAATACCGTTGCTGTGAAATGGTACAAAGTGCCGCAAAGAAGTCTTTTCACTGTCAACAACACAGTGCTTTCAAACTGTTAAACCATTAAGGATTTTACTGAAAACCTATACGTTATTATGTAGGAGTTCTCCAAACCATTTCTGGCACATTAATTTCTGAGTGCATCCATTCGTTTATTCATTATTTATCTATTTATTTATCTGAACAAGCAAGGCAATAAATATCAAATGATATATAATGAGAGAGAGAGAGAGAGAGAGAGAGAGAGAGAATTGGCTGAACCTCAGAAGCTATTACTGCACTATATAGTAACACGTTTAATATGAGTATAAAATATGTCATGAACAGCACAAACAAATACAAGAAATCAAAAACTCTAAATCTCAAACCACATACTACTTTACTAAATAGTGTGTAAAGAAAAATAATACATGAAAAGTGTAGGTGTAGTAGTCTGTGGTTTCAGACATAGTCTCCATCAGCTCAAAAACTTGAGGTGAAATTAGCTTAGAGCTAGCTAACATTTAAAGGTATGGAGTGGGCTTAGATTCATAACAACAAATTTGTGGTCTCAGTGTCAATATCATTTCTGCACCCTTCTCTGTACATACAAATATTATCAGAAATTCTGTAAGTGGATTGTAGTACATAACACTAATAGAGTCCTTGGGTTAGACTGCTAACAGTGCATGGGCCTGGATCTATAGCACAATAAAATAAAAGTCCCTCTTGTTCCGGATAAGAGCATTCAACAAATATCCATTAAGTAAAACTTCTAATGCTAGTTTTTAATGATATGATTTTATTAATCTTTGAACATAAAGAAAAATAAATAAATAAACAGAAAAGCATCTAGCCCTTAAACTTTAGCCTCATTGTTTTTGTCCTGCTCCAGGCAGCCTCACACACGGAGCACTCGTCCATCAACTCCTTCACCCTGGACACGGTTATAAAGAAAAAGAGCGAGAGCGGCTGAAGAAAGCCTGGCTGAACAATACCCACTACCTGAGAGAGAGACTGAGTGAAAGGAGCATGGTTAATGAACAGGAATGCCCCGGCTGTCAGCAGACTGGAACGCGGCCATTTTGAGTGACCACAATAGCCAGCAGCCGGCTCAATGGAGGTCAGTATGTTACCTTGTTAGAGGATCAAGCTCAGCTCCATTATTCACAAGCAGTGTGAGAGAAAACCGATCACTAGTAGCCACCCCCCCCAAAAAAAACCCTTTATACAGCTCACACTGCTTATGAAACCAGTACATAGTGTCTACAAATTGAAATAACGCAGGTTCTGATCCTTTCTCCCACTTATTTGAGCTACATTGTGTTTCCAATAACTCCCATGTAATGTATAGTCTAATGTAAGGTACCAACCGTGTGGTTTTTCACACAGACCGTTTGAATATCATTTGATTGGTTTTTGTAATGTTCTCTTGAATTGTGGGTTGGGGCACAGGCAACATCGGTTGAGAAACAGCTTCACTACAATACATTGTTTTAGCTAAACAACATTGCCATAATCACAGCTATCTTTAAAAACAGCCATACATGAACTCATTCTAGCCTACCTTCATCAATTCAGGAGTAGGAATCCCTATACATCATGACGTTAAACGATATACGGTTTCTGCAATTGTTCATGTGACTTAGAAAATGTAACCAACATTTATAATCAGTTTGGGGAAATATTTAAGTTATATTTAAACTCTTGCTGATGACTGCTGAGGGTTTTTTTTCTTTTGCTGTTGTATATCTGTATGTATAGCTTTGTTTTCATTAAACAGATATTTTTCCATACCTTCATGCACACACCTTAACATTTCTTGGTTGCACAGTCAAACTCAGAGTTTGTCAATAAAGTTTGTCAGTTTTGACAGACAAACATAACCACTGATCACTGATGCAGATGTAAAAAAGGCAAGAGAAAGAGAGACTTAAACTGTTTTTCCGTATTTATTATTGTGGTGCATTCTGAGGCGGAGCAACAAGACTGAGCCTTCACTGTTTTATGCAACATATATTTAAGTGCTTTTATAAGGGCATAGAAGGGAAAACAAGGGAACAAGCAGCAATTTAAATTAAGCTCCGCCAACAGAAAGTCCAAGACACAAAACATTAAAATATTAACCCTTAAACCACCCAGCAAAAAAAAAAAAGGGTAGCTGTCGAGCATGCTGGGAGCTCCCCCCGCCACATTGTGTGTGTATGTATGTCTATGTACGTATGTAAAAAACATCCTAAACTGAAGACTGTAGCCCATCTGCTGTTACGCTAAATTTAAATGCTCTATGTCATCATTGGTCAGTTTCTGACCAATGAACTGCTGTTGTCCAGATATTATTTGGGCAGTGGATGATTTCAGTGGAAAACAGCAGTGACACTGAAACGGCAGCATGCCCGCTGCTGGTGTAAATGTATCAGACAGCAATGCTGCTGGGTTCTGAGTGGGGTCTGCACCACTCAAAAATATCCAGACAACTCTGAAATTGACTATTTTTGAAGGGCTAGAGGAAAAAAGGATAAGAGAACCTCGTGGGCTATAGACTCTAATAGTCTCCCAGCAAGGTGTGGCTCTACAAAAGCGTTCTGATGAAGTGGGCAGTGAAACTATACTGTGCACGTCTAATGGGAGTCTACTCAGTAGGAGTGTACTCTCAGCAGCCAGTCCTCAGTTGCTAATCATAAAAGCTAGCTTTGCTAAAGTGCTTACATAAAGGGTCTAGCACTGTCGCGCTAATTTTGCCACGGCCGTTTGCGTCAAAAGAACAAAATGACAGAAAGTCAGACAGGAAGCCCATTGTTAGTGTGAGCGACACACACCTCCATTAGCCTTGCTGCAAAAGGATATAATTGCTTAGCGCAACCTTAATTGTTGGCAAGAGCAATTATACACCAGACAGCTAATACCCGACATATATGAGGCCGCCTTTTGACTGCCCTTGTCTCACCCGCATAAAGGCAGTTATTAAAGGGGATATATCATGTAAAAGTCAGGAAGACGATCGTGCTCTTAAAATCTAATTACTTTAAGCTGAGATGCGTATCAGTGAAAAGCTAACTCTAAAATAACTGTGGGATAAAGCACTGCAGGCCACTGCAAGAGACTTATAAGAGACAGATAATAGAACGAAGAAATGCAGAGATACTGAGCAGTCACACAAAAAATGAAATCTCCTTTTTTTTTTGGTGTTATATTTGAATAATTGTCAAGACTACAACCACTTTCCACCACAAAACAAGAATCTGAACATCAGCATCAAAAATGCCATTTGAAAATGTGTATCTCAACATTTACTAGACCTTCACTCCAAGCAACTTATTTTGTAACACTTTCTAACACCCTGTTCTTCAATACAAAGATCTTCCCAATGGAACAACCTTCGTTATAAAACAGATAGTTTCAGTAATAAAATCTGATTGGCTGAGCAACATTTAAAGCTGTTGAAAAATACACGTCTTTGACCACCTCACAACATCTGAATTCCATTTTAATGCACCACTGTAATTAACTCAGTCCATTTTATTCACTTCTCTCCAAAACAGGTACACTTCTAGAGATTTATAGATGGAGGGTGAGACTGGGCTTGCAGTAGCCAGCAAGAGGGGGGCTATAGACCCCCTAAACAGGTCTAACGACGTTATTGTTCTCATACAGACTGATATTAGGACAGAAATACAGCACTACAGAATGTTTGGTTAAGGTAATGATATTCAGCTTCTTGAGCATAAGGCTAAAAACACAGCCCCAGGCTGAAGTTTCCTGCAACTTCTCCTTTAGAGTCAAAGTCCCTTCAGAAGAGGACAATAATCTATACATTTTGACAAAAAAAAAAAACAAAAAAAACTTACATGAACATATTTTGTCTTGTGGAGTGGCCAGATTACTGTAGTTAAAATTTCATCCTTTGCCTAGCAACAGTACACATTGTAAATTGACTACATTGTGTGGCGGAAGAGTAGTTTAATGTGATTTTTCTTTTATAAATAAGTGCATATTGTCGCTGTCCAATTAAAAACATGTTTCTCCCAAAATAGTAACTTTACAGTTGAAAGGGAAAAAAAAACCTTCTTACATTTCAATGAAAGTCAATGTAAAAAGATTTTATTCCAAGTAAAAGCAATCCTGTTACCGCAGTTTTATCACAGGGAGGGGCATTTTAGCGTTAGGGTTATTCAATACGCTCTTCCCTGTGATAAAATCACAGCAACACACTGCCTCTCCTGGCTTGTTGTGGTATTTAAATACTATGCTTAATGTTTTCATTTTTGATGGGCAATAACATTTAAACATTTCTAACAAAATAATAATAACAATGATAATAATAATAATAATAATAATAATAATAATAATAATACATTATATTATATAATTACATTTGTAATATAATACTTCTAGGTTCAATGGTTATAAAACAAGAATGTTCTAATCCACTGCAACATGATGGTGCAGTCATTTATCATAAACTGTTATGATATATTTAGTGATAAATGGCAGAATAATATATCACAGTAATAATGATAAAATCCTTATGTGACAATGCTTTTAGCTAACAGCCCTGTTGACCTTTGTGTGTGTTGCTTTTTTGGGTTTCCTGAACTGTGACGGTAACGGTGTTTTCTCTCTCTCTCTTTCTCTCTCTCTCTCTCTCTCTCTCTCTCTCTCTCTCTCTCTCTCGCTCTCTCATCCCTCCCTTTCCGTTCAACCGTTGCCATGGTGATGGCTGCTGCGCGGGATTCCTCTTATGCTAATGAAGGCTTTCTAATGCTTGCGGTTGCCTGTCACCAAAAGAGCGAGTGTGTGTTCATGTGTGTCAGGGGAGGTGACGCATGGCATTGTTCAAAAACAGCTCTGTGTCACTCAAGGAGGAGTTTGTGTGTGTGTGTGTGTGTGTGTGTGTGTGTGTGTGTTTGCATGTGTGTGCGTGTGTATTTGTGTATATATGTATTTGTCAACCCTTGTACATATTATGCATAAACACAGTAAAGGAAAAGCCTGGATCTGCTTTAATGTCATTTGATTATTCATATTTCAAGAGTTGTTTTGTTTCAAAATAAAAGATTAAATTATACAGAACATACCAAACCCAAAAGATCACCAAAAAACCTCATAAGATAAACACTATTTAAAACTTTAATCTTTCAGAGATAGGAGAAAATCAAGCCCCACTCTCGCTTCAGATCTAAAAATAAATCCAAAGGTGTTTCTGTTCATCCTTCCCCTGCGACAAGAAAACTCAATGCAATGGGTCTGAAAGAATGTGTAGCTGTGAAGAAGCTGTTCACACCCTGGTTTTCTCAAAACAGCCCTGAGTCTAGACATCAACACTGATTGTGACTGAATTGTAGAGGAGTAGCAAAGAATGTTGCAATAAATACTTTTTTTCTGTAAAATATGTACATTTTCTAACACTACCTTTGGGTAGCATCACATTATCATACAATATTTCCAAATATTACCCTGGTGTTCATTAAAACCACAAAATGGGGGGTTGGTGCAGCTGTAGCCTGAGGGGGTTTTAATCGCACCGGTGTAGCTCGCTGAGCAGGCATAATGAGCTTGAATCACGTTAAAATCAGTAGCACAACTTTCTTAGCCAGATTTTAATTTGCTTTTGCATACCAGGGTGTTACACCACCAAAGTGAGGACAGAATGATGTTGCAGTGGGGGTTCCAGTCTTGCTGTAAGCCGGTCAAAATAAAACATCACAATCTCCACTGACTGATATATATTTGTTTTTGAAAATATGCTTTGAGACCATAAATGTTTGTTGTGTGTGTAAAGTTTCCTGATCCTTGGCAGCCCTTTAAGTTCACTACAAATCAGGGAGGGGTGGAAACGATGAGACATGGTAAGAAAAGAAACATCAGCAGTGAGTAATTCCGAGTTCTCTCTCTCTCTCGCTCTCTCTGTGTGTTCTAACGAGGAAGAAGCTAACGTTTGACAGACGTAATTATCACAGTTTTGGTGGCGCGGGCTGTCGGGTCCCTGCTGAGCCATAATTACGGAGGGAGGGAGGAGAGACCCACACACTCTCCTTTTGTTTTCCTTTTGTCAGGGTCACAGGAGATAGAGTGAAAAAGAAAGAATGACTTTCAAACTTCTCTCTCCCATCTCCGCTCCCCCTGGGTTGTCTGATGCTGCCCACCGCTATCCACCAGTAACAGTAAAGAGGCATCAGTCAGCATTAGTTCAGAAACGTGTCGTGCTAACTGGTAGCTACACTGTTATTGTTTTTGTACATGTTTTCCCTTCGCTGCTATTGTGATTCCATTTCTGGCATTTGTCAGTCGCTCTTATCCAGGAGTCAGATTACGATTTAACACATTCATAACCACTAGGACCTTTCTGGTTCTTTCTTCCCAGTCTTGGTCATAACTGGCTTCTCCAGCCATTCTCAAATCTAGGCTCATCTGTGGGTGTGAGTGGAGGAACATTCCTGGCTTGACTTTCATTGATTTAACCCAGCCAACCATTATAAACCTTACGCAATGTTGTGAAGAAAACAATGCCACTTTCTAATTTCACAATTTTAGGATTTGCCATTAGGCAGATCTGGTCCCTGGAACCTGGTGCTTTATTAGTACCTCCTCGCTCTTGAACCGAATACGGACTAAACGTGACGTGTAAACTTTGCAATGCACTAATTGGCCAGAGAGACTTGTCAATCATGACAAAATGCAGACATCCAGCGCAAACTAGCTGTTTGTATCTCCAAGCTACAGTCGAGATCACATTTGTTTTTCTGATTCACAACAACAGCTGGTAAAATTACACAGTGGTCTTTTGAAGAGGTTGAAATGTTTATTGGATTTGTGACACGTGAAAACTCAGTGAGCGCAGGACAGTGCAACAAGGAATAGAAATAGTCTACTGATCTGTCTGAACTGGGGCGCAGATCTGTGTTCAATCCCAAACAACAACACGCAAAAACACGATGAGTAAACAGCACTTTGTTACCACTTCTGTTGTTGTGGTCTCCAAAGCCTCTGGTTCCTGTTAGAGGTGGTGTATTGTGAAGTTATCAGCTACATTTTGGGGCATTACCAAGAGACTATTGTAATGTAAACATCAACGCAATAAAAACTCAAGAAACAGAGTCAAAGGAATTTAGCTTAGTTTTGAGATGTGGAGGCCAGGGGTGCTACTCACTATGCCAAACCAACACATAACAATCCTCTTAAAGGGCCAATATCCTGAACTGTCTTTTAACGTGGCACTTATTTATTCTATGTAAACATGTCCAGCAATGTCCACTTTATCCCATATTTCTGCAAAATACACTTGATTTCTAGTCACATTACATTCTATGTTGACATGTAAACTGAAATGTGTGTTTGTGTGTGTGTGTATATATATATATGCATAACTTGGTGGCTGTAATGTGCCAATTTTCCGTGTTTATTAGAAAACACTCTAAATGTTTGATTAAAAAACATTAAAATAATATAAATAAATACATTTGTAATTATATCACACATTTTATCAAGTGGTGACAGCGAAGTAACCTTTTAATTTCCTAAAATGACACAAAAATAGCCTATA